>NC_135781.1:30459291-30472501 GCF_028453695.1 Augochlora pura
ACTGTCGATCCGCTCGACGCGTTTTATCGTCCCCATTCTCGCCTCCTCGCCTCCTCGCTGCGATTCTATCTTGTTTTCGCGAATCCCTTCCGTTTCATCTCTTTATTTCAGTCCCCGGCAAACCGGAGCTCTTCGAATCCCCATTCTATCTTCGCCAGGACCCGTCTTTCTCTCTCTCTCTCTCTCTCTCCCCCTCTCCCTCTTTCTCTTGTCGGCGCGCTTTCTCTTTCGCTCGACGTTCGTTTTCTTGGCCACGGCGGTCTGCATTCTCTTTTTCCTCTTCGCCGCCCCGGCGGCACTCAATTCCTGAATCCTTTTGTCGCCTCAAACTTCTCGTTGCCGATCCCGTGGACATTCCGAGCACGCGCGGGACATTTTGAAATGCTCGGGCGAGGAGAACGGCGAGAGACAGAGACGGAGATGGAAAGAGAGATAGAGAGAGAACGGTAGAGAGATAGATAGAAAGAGAGAGATGGATAGAGAGAGAGGAGAGAGAGAGAGAGGGAGTAAGAGAGAGACGGGAGGAAGCGGAATCCTGCGACACGTTCCATGCAGATACGCACGGCCGCGTGCATCACGCGCGTTTATTGTCGGCCGGAAGGGACGCTCGGAGCGCGAAAAGCCCTTTCGAAAATCGTCCACGATGAAACGGATAGGCGGCAGATAGAAAGCGAGTTTCAGCGCCGGCAAAAATTTCGCTTTGATCGCGCGCCCGCTGTCCAAGAAGATCAACGAACGCGCGCCGCCGCCAACCCGAAAGCAGTAAAATGCTGCAAAAATGACCAATCTCGAGTCCCAATGGCGCGTAGAGCACGGCGTTATATTTTCGATCTTTTCACTACGGCTGAATCCACTCTGTTTGTTCGAAACCTACTGAATTAAAAATTTCAACAACGCGGCTGCTTATAATGAACAATATTTTCCAGAGATATTCGAAGTTTTTAGCGAAATATTCGAAGTTTTATGCTTCCGAATTATTTTCTTTTTAACGAACCTTCTGCCGCATGAAAGTTTTCGCTATTTTCGCTCGGTGAGGTAATTAAAATTTTCGCTTTATCTTTAAATATATGCGCATTCGTTATCTTGGTTTAATTTTTACTGTTTTATCCGGCGTCTTTCTCTTTACCGTGTATTACACGCTCTTGATTACTTTACTTTGATATCTCTTTATATTATGCTGCTACTATTACTGTGAAAATATGGTTGGGTGTTAAAAATTGATAAACAAGTTATTTATTATTTATACTATAATCTTTACTTCAGCTTTTAACACGTTCGCTCTTTTTTACTGTCAAAGTAATTCTACTCTACCATTATTAATCTCCCTGGTTGCTTTATACATTCCTTTGTTTATTAAAAATCGGCCAAGATATTTATTAATACCGTGAGATGCTTACACATGCAATAATTATAATTACGCTCCGTAAGTTCTTTCTAACGATTCGTCGGTTCCTTCCGATGCATGAGTAATTCGTTCGCGACACGATCCTCTACAATTTCACCGATCGCGAAAAGAGTCCGGAAACCTTTGATTCCGTCGAACTGGCCGACAGCCCGAGGAATTTGAAATCGGGGCAGGGCAACGTGCGTCGTTCGGCGCTCTCGAAAATTCGCCGAATAGAATTGGGCGATCCAGCCGGGAATAAACACTATCGACAGTGCGGTTTGACGGACGTATTGGACGTCTCCGCAGTTCGTTCCGGATATCCTTAGCGGGGATCGATAGCGGTGTGCTAGGGTTGATTGGCCACGCGCGGAAGGGAGAAACGGTGGCTCCGATCATGGGGGTTGGGGACAGTTTCGCGGCAGATCTGTCTCCGACGGGTTTCGAATTCCATGGAGTTCGAGGGGATTTGCGAGCGTCTCTGCGAGCGTCTCCGCGCCGGTGGCTGTCTTTTCGCGGAATTTCGCGCCGCGGCATAACGAACGGAGTTCTTGATCCCGTGGAAGTTGAACCGGGGAACGCGCGAGGGCGGGGACGGTTAGCGGGGGGAGGCGACGCGTCCTCATTCCGGGTTTTCACGCAGCGCGATAGAATTTGACTTTCGGGGCCGGGGTTGGGAGGGGAGGCATGGAAAATGGCACGCGCGCGACGCGGCACGTTCGGAAACCGCCCGGGAACCGCCAGCCCCCGGGTAATCTTGAAATTTTTAGCAGACCCCTCCGCGAAATTCCGGTGGCTACGTTACAATGCGCGCGGGCCCGCGAGACGCGACAGGGACGGTAATAAAATGGCTACGATGTAATTCCGGCGGAAACCGACGCGACGTATCCCGGATATATACGTAACCAGTACCCGCCGCTACGTGTAGCAGTTGCTAATAGAAATTTCAAGTAGTCGACGAATTGTAATTTCTCAGCTCGTAAGCGCGCCGAGCACCTCGCCGCCCGTGCTTTTGATTAACTTTTTAATGGTGACGTTAACGGAATTATTGTTGTACCTACGCGATGGTACACGCGAATTACCAGGCGGAATGACTATGTTGAGCACTCTTTCAGAAATTAATGTGGACCGTGTTGTACGGATATATCAAGCTTTATTTAATAAAGCGGATGATAGATAATTACTAGATAATTACGTATATGTATATATAGAATGCGAGAAATTAATGTACGCGAGACGCGTATGCCAATCTACGAGCGAAACGGCGGTCATCTGAACAATCAATAAATCGAAGAAGTGTGCCGTATAGTTAATAGTATAATTAGCAGTGTAATTAACACTGTAATTAATCCGTATTTTGTAGGTTACGATTATCGAAATTGTGAAAATATAATTAAGCGGAATTTATTAAAAAAATAGCTTTCAGGCCGCGTGTATGACGATCATATGAGTAAATATGTGTTTTAGCATAAATATATACTTCATCATAAATATATGCTTTAGCATAAATACATGCTTCACCATAAATATATACTTCATCATAAACATATGTTTTAGCATGAATACATGCTTCAGCATAAATATATATTTCAGCCTAAACATATGCATCAGCATAAATATATGTTTTAGCATGAATATATGCTTCACCATAAATATATACTTCGCCACAAATATATGCTTCACCATAAATATATACTTCGCCACAAATATATGCTTCACCATAAACATATACTTCACCACAAATATATATTTCATCATAAATATATGTTTTAACATGAATATACGTTTCGTTTTAAATATATGCTTCGGCACAAACACATGCATTTTAACGAATAAATAAACCAGTTGCATAAACCCGGCGCCTAAAATCGAGGACACGGAGCGTCGTTCGCATTGTTCTAGCAGCGTGGAATTATAATTTGAATATCCCGCAGTCTAGGAAAGGTCCGCGGGAAGCAGCGGACCGTTCCATTAAATTACAAACTCTAATCAACGCGAAACCCGAATGAAATCATTTCCGCTTCGGTGGTCCCGCTTTGAAGAATGTTTTAACCGGAATTCCACGGATATCAAATCCTATCCCACGCGGTCGAAAAATGTCCGAGAGACAGGACGAACAGGGGAAGGCTTCGACGACGTTCGCGCACCGTGCGCAGTAAATTCGAGCGTGTCCCGCAATTACGCGAAATCGTCGGGAGGGGTCGCCGAATTCGTATCTTATTAAACGCGATGCAAGTTCAGCTGTAAACACTAGCGCGCCGAAACCAGGGAAAGGAAGCTTGCTGGTGGGAGAAGGTAAATGACACGCGCGTAGGTGTGGCCAGAGTTCGACAGGTTTATAAACGGACCGTAAAATCGTGGGCGTCGTGGAACGTTGGGTACGACGAGAGGAGACCAGGCTGAGAATGGCGTCGTCGGTGTGTGGCCATTTTCACGCGAAGGGGTTCTCCAATGGCGTATATAGCCGGCTGCCTCGTGTTCGGCGCGCGTATGCTCGGCCGCGCACAGGTGGGAGATCGTCGGAGGCCGAAGTCTCGATCGGTTCTCTCGATTTGACGACGCTGAATTGGAATTACCGCAGATAGCGTGCGCGATGGAAACGAAAGGATTGCTGGGACCGGGGGGCGGATGGGATTGCCGGGATACGAGCGCCGCTCGGTTGCATCGGATCGCATCGGATCGCATCGGAGCGGCGGCGGCGTGGCAATCGCGAAAAACTACCGCGGTCTCAATGTACTCGCCGCGCCCCGCGTTCTCCCCCCTGCCGCCGATATCTGAATATCGGGCACCCGCCATCCAAAGGAGAATTCGATTGCCCGAGTCAATAAAAATTCCGCGATTCCTCCGCCGCCGCCGCCGCCGTCGTCGTCGTCGAGATCCTCTGGATCAGTGCAGTTCGGGCGGAGCCGGCTCTCGCGGAAAGTTTAAATACGAATCGCCCGGGTTGACGCGACGTTATGGAAGTTATGGGGAAACTTCGGACTCACGGCTAAGAATCCTCGGGAAATGCCGGCGTGGAAATTCAATTTGGAATCGTTATCCTTCGGGTACCGGCGATTAGAGGACTTTCGTCGGAAGTATTTAAGTAACGCGCACGGTTAACCTGTTCCCCGGCCGATTTGTCGGAACTTTCGGACGGGGGGATGCGATTGTGACGTCGACGGACCCGGGCTACAAACGATTGCGACTTCGACAGCTGGCAGGGAATCCCAGAACGAGAACGAAAGAGAGAAAGTGAGAGAGAGAGAACGCGATGTATATAATAAATTTATGTCATCGTTATTAGAAAATTATTAGAGAAAGGAACAACGTTTCAGATGAAATTAAATAGTTCTTGATTTTTTTAAAGGCATTTTTTACCGCATAGGTCGATGCATCTTAATATTCCTTGCGAAAAAGTATTAAGTTATTTATATTAAAATATCATTAGTTAAGGAGATGTGTTAAATTTTAACACAAGCGTTAACACAAGCGTTATCAAAGCAGAAAGTGTACTGTAATAGAAATAATTATTTCGATTTCCTAGCAACGTTAAAATGACTGCTGCATTAGTGTTACTTTCTGTCACTGTGACAAAGAGTTTATACCGTAGATAAACGATATATTATATCGTCTATTATATCGAAATACTAATGCCTTTTTAACATAATTATATCAGTACACTTTTGTCAAGAATATCAAGATGCATCAACGGATATAATAAAAACTATAAAATACCATTTAGAATACTCTTAATAACCTCCTATTTCCTATACACATCCACCTACAAGAAAACTATCACATCTACTACTAAAACATTACCACCTGCTGCTTTCGAAACCATTTAATTCTACCTTTACTCTCCGCGCAATAACAACTCCATAAACATAAATGGCACCGAAAGCGCTCGAGCCAATAAGTTAAACCAAAAGCTTGAAGATTTCTCGAAAAGTTTGTGCTCGAATTAGGGTACAGTTTCTGGATCGATAAGGCGAACGAGGCGAATGAAATTGATCAGCCGTCGGGTTAAAGGGAGGACAAGGCCTCGGATTCGGTCTATCGGTTAGCGCCCGCGGGCGTGGAATCGTGCACGGCGGCACTTGTTGTGCAACCGCGGAACGAGCTAGGGAAGAAATTTCCTTTCTAGATCGTGGAGCAGGCGTTACGCGAAAGAAACGGTTCCGATACCGGGCCGTCTATAGTCGGCGGGGAAGCATTTTCCTAGGTAGAAGCCTTTCACGCGAGCTACCGCGCGTTAGCGGCTGGAACTACTTCCTCCGGCCTGGAAAAGCATCCTGCCGGAGGATCGGGGCGGCGTGCATTCTCAATTTATGACTAGGTACTTGGGCAAATTTATGGGACGCCCATTCTTCCGGCGAGATGCTGCGGCCCCCGGTATCGCGGAACGGGCGCCGCTTGTACATATTGTTCCAATGATTCTTGGCACTCCAAGCCCCCGGGCCTGGCCCCTTGCTCCGGAACGCAGAGTGCCCTGATGTTTTTTAATGATTCGAACGATGTACGCTCTTGCCGCGAATATGCACGCAAATTCTGCTCTTAATGCGGAAATTGCTTCCTTACATTGTACTGGAAGTACCTAATCTCGACCGGCTAGACTAAAGAGAAGGGCATGATTCAACCCTTTGTGATCGTATCTCTTACTCTCAGCCGCCAAGGCTATTCAATTATTTATCTCATTTTTACATACAATTAAAACACATTATTGTGTTAGATGAAGAAAGAATTAATAAATTTGATTTTTCGTACTTTATTTTGCATATTATATATATTATATTACTGTTCATTTAACGAAAATTAATTCTGACCAGCATGAAGCTTATGTATAAACGAAGGGTTAAAATAGGGTAGAAAATATAGCGATCCTTTGTTGAATTTTTAAAATTCATATTTAAAAATACTCGTGAATACATTTTGATTAAATTGAACACCTCGGTCTATGATTCGATACGAAATTAGCCAATTTCGTGCGAATATTTTAAGTAAATTGTACGTCAATTTTTTAAATGTTAAGATATAAATTGAGGATGGAAGTGTCAATTTTTAAATAGGGTAGCTTGAAAGACCGCTGAATCGATAAGAAATAGCTGAATTTTTTATGATAGCTTCCAGACCATTTTGAATTATATTCCTATCGAAAGTTTTTAATTTCGTTACACTTAAATAAAAGAGGAAAATTGAATAATATACTCTATCGAGCAGAGTATATTAAATTTCAAAATACTTGTTGAAAGGTACAAATATGCATTTAAGAGGCGTAAAGGCATAATTCAATGATTTTCCGTCCATTTTCTTTTCTGAAAATCGCGCATTCGTTGAAACGATTCCTCTCTCGTAAACAGACCTTTTACACTAATTCGTGCATCGACAAATCGGCCTCTCTCCGTTCCGCGAAATAATCTGCGGTCTAGTTTAGGGTAAGACGGTGTTCGGGACACGCGTCCCGGCCGGCCGGTATCGACAGCGAAGACCGAGGCCAAAACTACGATTTGCTCTAGAACGAAACACACGGGGGCTCGAGGATGCGCGCGCGGCGCACACTACTTGACGAAGTTTCAATTAATTCGGGCCCGTAGTTTCCCCCGTTTGTTTACACGCCGGCCACCGCGCTTCCCCGCGCGCAGTTGCAAAATAGCCACTCCATGATCGCGCGTCACGATCCGACGAGTTTCTGCTGGAATTGCAAACCTGTCGCGTTCGATTTGCCGACAAACAATTGGAACCGCCACGGAATCCCCAGTCTCCCCCCCTAGCGACCCCCACCCCGTTCACGGCCAGGACTTCATTTATGACGATACAAAAAAACCCGACGGATGCGGGAGAGCGCCAAGAATGGCCATTCTCCTCGGAAAAATGAGTTTTCAAAATATTTGACCGGCTCGATCGCCAATCGAACGCCGCGTAATCGAAGCTATTTGTTCGGCATTTTTTGCAGCTCGCGGAGCCGCGATGAAATTTTCCGGCACGATAAACATTCGTAAATATCGTGACGCGACCTTGCCGCTTATTTTGTCGGTTCCGCGGTAACATTTTCATTGTCGCTTTCTACCGATTTTTGTTGCTAGTCTTTTATGTTCTTCTGTTAACTCTTTCAGTTTACTCGAATACTGTGCCATTACCACTGTTTGCAAGAATTGAGAAATCTTGATGTTGCTATTTTATTTTTACTACTGCTATTATTACTCTTTGTTATTGTCATTGTCAATGCTATTATTATGGTTAAAATTACTCATATTATTTACCATCTTTAGGTTATTTTAATATTCTGATATTAATATTGACTTATTCGTTCTATCTCCATCCATTATTATCTTCTTATTATTACAGAAAGTTATTTATATTAAAATCTCATTAGTTTAGGAGATATATGTTAATTTTAATGTTGTTAACAGAAGTGTTGTTTTATCATATTAATATCGATTGTTACATTCTCTATCCATTGTTACCTTCTTATTATTACTCTCCTTTTTTCCAATCTTTCTTTCGCGTGCTCGTTATTACAACATTCTCTGTAACAAAGCGTCCACCCCGACGACGCAATAAACATCATTATCATTGCTGCTATAAACTTCCAAGGACCAGAGAGATGGAATACAGAGCCGGTGAACAAATCTCAACGTCGGCGATCTCGCATTCGTTTGAGGAACGGCGTCAGTTTTCGAGTCGCGAGGAAGCTGCTATAAAACCGGCACTCCAGGATGGAGCCAAAAGCAAACGCGTTCGTTTCTGCAGGATGCTCCTAAAAAATTCCATCAGGGATGCATGAAGAATGCTGCGACTGCGCCAATCGCAACAATGCCGTTCCGGGGGAAATTCGAAGGTGGACACGGCGCGGCGCCGGGTACAGGGACGTGAATAATTCAGCGGTCCAGGCCGAGGAGCCATCGCCCCGGCATCGTCTTTATTACGAGGTCGCGTCATTAAACCGGGATTGCTGTTTTCGCGGGGCTCGTCCTTTGACGCGCGAAGGGCCGCGCGCCGCGGCGAGGGCTCGTAAACTACGTCGCAGCGTGGCGGCGCTTAAACGAAGCTCCTGTGTTCCTCGAATTCGCCGACCTGCCCGGACGACCGACGGTTTTCTATTTTTCCAGCGAGGGGATGGAGGCACCGTCGTTCGAACGGGCGAAACGACGGTCGACAGTTTTGAGTACGCTTCCGGTGGCCGCGTAATGGCCGAAGAAAAACACTGGAGGAGGGAGAGCGAGGTAGGGAGGGAGTGAGGGCCGTCCGTGGGAAAGTGGCCAGGTAATGTCCGACGTGGCCGCGGCTAAAAACAGCCCTTGAAGAGGGTAAACAAGCCCGCGTTAGCGCGTAATTCCTCCGGTTTAAAAGGGAGCATTTTACGGTATCCATAAATTGTATAAAAACAGCTCCTTTCCCCCGGGGGGGTTTACGAGCGTGCGGAACCTGTTGGGAATGAGCGCCGGCCGCGAACTATGTACCATCCGTCGTTCGGGCCAAAACCCATTCACCGCGCGTCTCGAATTAATTCTGCCCGCCTTGCCCCACCGGACGCGACAAATCAGCAAAGACTCGTCCTTGCCGGAACGGAACTTTCTTTACCACCGGCGGCGGCGTCGGCGACGCGTTCCGGCGCTCGTCAACCGGCGGAAAAATTGCTCGCGCGAAATTTTTAATGCGACGCCGCGTCACCGGGGATTTAGAAATTAATTCGAGCTTTTTGAAGAAACATCCGCTCCCTTAGGGGGGGTAGGACGAGTGTTTTAATTCATTTTATTTCTCGGCGACGCTTAAACTTATGAGGGCGTGTAATCCAGTTGTCGTCCACCGTCCCCGTCCGACTTCTGAAAGTAATTGCACGCTCCTGTTAATCCACGGCGATCCGGCACGCTTTACGCCGCATTTAGGTAAACAATTCGCGAGTTATTACGTTCGTACGAGTCAATTTGAATATTTATCTACCGGATGGTCGTACCGCTATATTACGAACCGCCCGGATCAATATTCGGATTACATATTAGTCGGTGCGAACGTTTGAATATATTAAAAAGATATTGCGGTGTAGGAATAAAATGTGGAAATAAATGAGAGTATGGAAATAAAGATATATAAATAGAAAGATATTGTAGAAATTTTACCGGAAATAAAGATATATAAATAAAAGGATATTATACTAATTTAACTAGAAATAAAGATATATAAATAAAAGGTTATTATATAAATTTCACTAGAAATAAAGATGTATAAATAAAGAAAATATACAAAATTTCATCAGAAGTAAAGATATATGAATAAGAAGATATTATACAAATTTTACTAGAAATAAAGATATACAAATGAAAAAATATTATACAAATTCTACTAGAAATAAAGATATATAATTAAAAAGATGTACAAATTTCACTAGACCATGTTGCTCGTTCAGAATTTATGTCACTCACTTTAATATTCCTGTGTTCTTTCCGCGGTCGCGTCAGCGCGAGCTTGATAAATAAATAACTAAAAGCGAGACAATTTAATTAAGCATTTGATTCGGAAAACAAAGAAGAAACTTCACTCGTGCACTTAATACTTGGTAAATGGAAGGACCGAGGCGTTTACGCGCGGGAAGAAGATCTCGCTGGAGCGGGCCTCGCGCCGCGCAAGGTGTAATGAAATGAATAGCGGCGTTCGACTCGCGGTTATCCGGGCACGGATCCGATTGCTTTTCCCGAGCGAGCTTTCAGGCCGTGGCTCCGTCGTCCAGAAGAGGGTCTGGCGACCGGAAACCGCGGGAAAATTCCCGGGAATGGATCTCGAGCATCGGGCCTCTGGCTTTAAAAGAAGAATATTTCAAAAACGCTGACGGAAACTTTATCTTTCCGATTCCCGGGACCGTATATCCCGAGCGAAAAGCACCGTGGGGAGGGGGGGATCGGTAGGGGACGGGGGACCGATCCGCACGAGGGATGTGCGTGTCGGTGGGTGGCCGCGTGGGTGGCCCCGTGTGCGAGACAGTTTTCAGCGGCTCGGAGGGGTCGGCGAGGCTGATGTCGGTGTCCCTTCGTGTGTAACGTCCCTCGGCCCGTTGCTCATATCTCGCGTTATTGGAATTTAAGCTACGTCGCCGGGCTGCTTTTCGGGTTCTCCTCCCGTTCGACCTTGAATCGACGACGTCTTGCTCGGGCCGGGCCGATAACGACGCGACGGAAGGGATCTTGGGGGGACCTTGCGATCCTTCTCCTCTCGCGAGGACTCCGGGCCGCGCGTCCCTTTCATCCCACGAATACCTTTGTACCCATTCAACTGTCTCTCAAAGACTCCTCGGAGCCGGCTAGCAGTCGCGTCACGCATCGAAATAGAATGTCAGAGTCAGGAGACGACCGGACTAAATCGATACGTTTCCACGACAGCAAAGAAAAAAAATTGCTCCGGCGTGTCTTCGATTCGCTATTCGAGGTTCGCCGCCTGTCGCGGTCCGGTCTCCATTTGTCGCTCGTTTTCCGGCTTAATTGGCTCCGCGACGGTACGCGAATGTTGTACATATTGGACGGCGGAGTTGTGTAAGATCGTTCGTTCGAGTCGTTAGCGACGGAGGCGTGGCGAATTAGGGTGAACCGTGATCGAAGTCTGACTTTTTGATCAAGTTTGACTTTCGTGATCTTATTAACAAGTGATATGTTGTAGAATTTATTTTTCTTAGTACTTAAAAGAAAATAGTAATTTTTTATTATAAAATTCTCATGTTGAATGCACAAGTGTCTTACCAATCAATAATTTTTGAACTCTTAATTTTTGATGTTCATTATCCGGAAAGGGTTAGATATTCTCATCAAATATTTAACTAAATAGTTAATTGAAGGAAGCTACGGTACTGTAAATAATAATTCATCTCCAAGCGGTCTTCTTTGAAATCGTGTAACCGTATACAATAAATAATAAACTGTGTATAATACCAAATAAAATCGATAAAACGGGATACCGCGTTTCGAGCCAAATGATCGCCTAAACACTCCAACCAGTATATTTCTAATTTCGAAGGCACTTACGAAACAGGATGTTTCGCCCGCTTTTAGTTGAACTCGTCCCGGAGTGCGTCGGCTACAATTTCCTCGCCGGTTTCTCACCTTTCACATTTTTCTGCCACATGTTTCCCCGTTTCTCCGAGCGGCGGTTCGTGTTTTTATTTTCTGCTTTACATATACAAGAGCTTTGCGGGACGCATTGTTCGTTATTAGGTCAGGCCAACCAAGGTATTCATTTCAGCCTGCGCCGAGGAACGCTGGGTGCGTTTGTACCGTGCAACGGTATCATCGAGAAGGAACTAAATTATTGGAAAAAAAAGTGTTTCAATTGGGACGGGACGCGTCACGAGCCGCGTGCAGGATCCTCGGTGATATGCGCGGGGTGGACGGGGCGTCGAGGCGGCTGCACCGTCTGCGAAGGCCCTCGCGTTCGCTCGAACGTGCGGAACCGCCTCGCCGCGGAAACATTTCGAGCATAATACGCGACCAGCTCCGCGAACGACGATTCTTTCTCCCCGCGTATTCGATTCATCGGCAGGCCGCCTACCGAAAGGATATTGTTTCCGATATCAGCCGGTAGCCGACGCATGAAATCTGCAAAAACCCGCCGATGATTACGCCGCGCCGGAGCGGCGGAGGGGGAGGGGGTGCGTCGCGGTCACAGGAGACGCTTATGCAATTCGCGGTATTTATGACACGGTGCCCGGAGAACGGTAATTAAATAATCGCCGGCTCCCGCCGCGTTTCATCGAGCGGTAAATTGGACCGGCCGATGGAGGTCAACCGATTCCTGGGACCTGAATTTTTACGCGGCACCGGCCCGCGCTACCGTGCTATAATTGGGGAACATTAACCGGACAGGGACGAGACCGCAATCCCCATTATTAAAATCTACAATCGGATAAACAAGTATTGGCAGTGTAAGCTCTCGCGGACGGTCGGACCATTAAATCGCCATTAATAACTGCCTAATTAACCGTGCGCCACGGCCAAAATTGACAGACCGCTCGAGTAATCCGGATGGCGTCTAAATAACCGAATAAATACCGGGGCCCGCGCTCTCTCCCTCTCTCTCGACAATATCGTTCGAGTTACTTTGATCGAGCCCACTCTCTCTCTTTCTCTCTTTCTTTCTCCTCTATCTCTCTTTCTTTCTCTCTATCTCTTTTCTCTCTCTTTCTCTCTCTCTCTCTCTCTCTCTCTCTTTCTCCCTCTGTGCCCGCGAATACGTTTTTTCCGGGCGAACGCACCCCGTGGTCCGTCACCGGCGACCGCGCCATAGTAAATTAAATTTGTCGGATTATGAAGCGAGAGAGGCGGGCATATATGCATAAGAACGGTTTACATTCGATTCGCACACATCCGGCCGCGTCGTATCGTTAACCGGTCCTCCTCCTCCTCCTCCTCCTCCTCCCCGCCCCTCCGGCCACGGTCCTGGGAAAACAAACGATTTCGTAATGGAAATTCGCGGTTCATATATCCGGCGAGTTTTCCTCTTCGGAAGTGGAACGTATCGAGCGCGCGCGCGTGTGCGCTCGCCCCCCCCCCCCCCCCCCCCCCCGCGCAGATTCGGGACACTACTCGCGGGGAAACGAGCCCGCCACGATTTTTGGAAAATTACTCTGACCCAAGGAGACGACGTCCCATCTACTCCGTCTTCCGTGTTTGCACTTTCATCAGCGGGCATACCGGCGTTTTATTCCGACGGGTTTATTGCGCTCATGAATAAATGCTTTGTTAAATGCGTCGAATAAATGTTTTATTAACAACTTCATTCGGCGCGAGCGCCTCTCTCTTTCTCTCTCTCTCTCTCTGTCTTTTGCTTTCTTCTCTCTCTCTCTCTCTCTCTCTCTCTCTCTCTCTC
>NC_135781.1:30472601-30501854 GCF_028453695.1 Augochlora pura
TCTCTCTCTCTCTCTCTCTCTCTCTCTCTCTCTCTCGCTCTCTCGGGGTTGCGAAAATATGATAATACAATATGAAAACTATTTATACAGGGAATGGTTGGACAGAGAATTTAACGTTCGCTGCAGTTGTTAATGTTTTGTGGTCCGTTGCCCGCATAATAGCGGGATATTTATGTTTGCCGATATAACATTAACCTTACGGTGTCTGGCAGGATATCGTGACTGCGAAATATTTATTTACCAATCAAAAAGCACACTTCAAACAATTCCGCTTTTATTTCCCCGTTTAATGTCCCGTCGACCTTCGGGTCATTAACTACGGTGTTATTTCCGTGCTTTCTGGTGATTAGTTTTTATGGTAGCACGTTTGGTTATAGAATGGATATACTATGGATGGTAATCTACGATAATTAAAAAAGAAAGTATTTTATAATAGATTTTGATCTCCATTAAGTAGCTCGCATTATTTTCGAAGTACTTTATATGTCACAGATAATATTATCTTTTCCAGATTACAAGTTGATGGCTCTGTTTTTTTAAATCAAAAACTCGGTGTAAGTTTACAGTGACCTATACCAAGCCTTGTCACGATTATTCCTTAATTCCTCTTTAAATCGATGGTAGTTATCATTCTATAAAACTCTTGGATTAATTTCACGAATTTTCCTCTTCTTCCATGGACGTCGAAACCATTTTATTACAACAATTAACTCGACGGTCCCGGGAAAGGAGGGAACGTGAAGAAGCAGAGGTTTCGCAACGCACGAGATATCAGTTCCCGGGGAAATCGAATAACCGGCCCCGATAGCCGTGAGCAGGGGGCGTACTCGCGGCGCACGTGGGGGGGAGGGGGGCGCGGTAACGCCTCGGAAACTGGAGCGAGAAGAGCCTTAAACTCCGTCTCGCAATATTTTCCGAACGCAGTTTGCGTCCCGGCTGGTAGCAGCGTCGCGTATGTCTTTGTTAACTTGCCGGAGCAGTCGGCCATGCAACGGGAAGCAGGGGGGTTGGGGGGGAGGGGACGGTGCTCTCGAAGAAGGACGCAACGATAATGCAAAAGTATCGTTAGAAAGTTTCGGCGTAAACTGCTGCTCCCGATCAGCCGCTCCTCCCCGCCGTCCTCGATCTCTCTCTCTCTCTCTCCGCTCTCACGTTTCCGCTCCTTTCCGCCCCGAAACGACCTTTGTCGCGCGCAGCTCCCCCGGGGGAGCCGAGTCCTTATCGAGCGTCTGAAGAAAATCGAAATTACAACCTGTCCCCTAACGACTCTGCCCCTCCTCCTCCTCCGCCCCCGGCCCCCCATCACCCTCCCCCCTACGGTCTCGATCGCACGTATCGTTCTCGGTACGCGGGCGCGAGCGGATCGTCGTATCGAGACGTCACGTCGTCGCGATGATTAAGTGCCGCATCGGCGGACGATTAATTGCTATCGCGCCGAGACGCCCGAGCCGTTTCCACCCTCCGCGCGCCGCCCCTCCCCTCTCCACCGGTACATCCGCGACAGACCACCGCGGGGGGGCGGAGACGTTCTCGGAAAAAGGCCGCCAGGAAAAAAAAGTAAGCCGCGCGGAGAAATAGCTATGCCAGTTACGATCCCTATCGCGGCTTGTACGCGCGCGCGCGCGCGAGCTCGCAACATCGGGAAATGTGGGACGAGGAATTGTGGCGGTGCGTGACGCGCGCCGCGTCTCCTCGCCTGCAACCAGGTGCCTCTCTCTCTCTCTCTCTCTCTCTCTCTGGGGAGCAGATTAGGTCCGCGTAGGGCTGCGATTCCGAGAGCAGAAACTCCGGCTACGCTTCGAGTCACTATTGTTCCGCGGCGACTCGAAACTTGCTCCCTGAATTTCTTTGTCTGCTGCCGCCGCTTCCCAGGGAAGCGACTGCGAACTGGGAACAAGCAACTTAACTGTCCGGGTCGAACTCATTAACACCTTGACTGCTGCATTAGGCTGCGTGGGTGATTTTTTCACTGTACACCATTTTAATATTCGAATGAGCGATCTTTTTACTAAATATGCTTGTTTGTCGATATTTTACAACGTATTTTTTAAGTAGAAGACGTGTTGTATTTTCTTTGGGGGTTAAATTGGATTTGTAGAAACTAAATAGTCAGCTATTTATACTTTGATATATTTTTTAACCCTTGACACGTTTGTTATACTGGGTTACTTAGACTCAGTTCAGTTTTTCAGCAAATGTCACTATAAAATTGGTAGTACTATTTAGTGTCAAAAATTTGAGAATATAATTTGAACATTCTAAAACAATGTGACGAACCGCAAACTACGAATAGAATTGAGGTATAAAAAATAAATCTTCGTTAAATTCTACGAGGTATGAAAGCCACACGTGCACTGCTGAATAAATAAATAATTCACACAAACCCGACAGTAAACGCGATAAAAGTACCGTCCCAGCTGTCTATCCTAATAACAAAAAATTTCAAAAAAAAAATGTAAAGACGACAGGATCGTTCCACTGGCATTTCGATTTACTCGAATATCTTAACTGGAGATCGAGAAACTCGTTTAGACAGCCGTGGGTTGTCAGGATCAACGAGCCAGGCTCTGTCTCTGCGCGGTGCCGGTAATTAGTCGAGTAGAGAGCATTTCGGGATGCGGAATCGCGAGGAATCTGAGCATTTGCGGAGGTGCCGGGAGCCAGAGGATTCGACAGGACTGCGAGGGAGCATGTTCCTGTGGCCGAGGTACCGCGGGTAAAACCTCCGGCGGCTGCTTATTTATTGCTGGCCCGTACCGCACATATCTCTGGTACAATCTTGGCCCGGGCCCTGGGAGAAAAAGCTGAATGCGCGCGATACAACTACACAACCAGCCGGGAGAAGCTCACGTGCTTACGGCACGTTAAACTTTCAATGGCTCGGCTACTTTAATGCCATCTGGAAAGGTGGTGCGCGCCTTCGGCCTTGCCTCTCGTGTGCCGCAGCCAGCTCGGGGCCTGCGCGGAATTTCTTGACTCTCTCTTCTCCCACACTCTCTCCATTTATCTCTCTTTCTCTCTTATATACTCTCTCTCATACTCTCTTTATTTATCTCTCTTTCTCTCTTATATACTCTCTCTCTCATACTCTCTCTATTTATCTCTACGTTTCTCTCTCTCTCTCCTCTCTCTCTCTCTCTCGTTCTCCACTTCTCTCCCCCTCTCCCCCTCATGTGCAGAGCTTTGTACACGTCTCCTTAAGGTGTGTTGTACGCGTCGCCCGGTTACGTCTCTCCCGGCCAGAATTTCCGCATCAACTTCCGGGTAATTCGACTTATTATTCATACTGCCGGGGTGCGCGCGCGTAATAAACACGGACGACGTACGACCCCCCATAAATGAAATAAAACGAAGTTCATCCTTCGAGCGACTCGCGGGAAATATTGGCTCGCTGCCCGCCAACGAACCGTGCGGAGCACGACGAGCCACGACGCGCCGATAAAACCGAATTAGTAGAAAGATTGCGAAGATGCGTGTGCACGGGGACAGCGGTCGCGTTTGCCGGACTATAGTTTTACGAGGATCGCCAGACGATGGTATTTCTCTCTGCGTAAAATAGAGTCGGACAGCGCTTATTAGAACTCGCGCTTTTATCGTACGTTTCTTTTATTGGGCGATCATTTTTATTGGATATTTATTAGAGCATATTATTATAGGATGTTTATTAGAGGACGTTATTGTGGGACATTTGTTAGAGGATAATGTTATTGGATATTTAGTATAGGATGTTATTATCGGATATTTGTTATAGGATTCGTTATTTATTGGGGGATGTAAGACTTTCGGCGAGCGATTCGTGGCTTACTTTTAGAATTGGCACGGACTAACGGGGCAATGAATTAAGAATGATATCCGGGGCTATTTTACAATTGGTGGATGCGGAGACTTTTCGGGGACGACGTGTGGAGATGGGTAGGGGAAGGTCGATAACCGGAAGGTCCTCAAATAGCCGCTGGTTGTAAGAGAGATTCTTATAATAGGCATTGCTTTTAAAGTGACAAAGGCAATTTTGAGCGTAGCATTAAAATAAATAAAATATAGCATTATTGATGTTAAAATGGTTGATGGAGAACAATGCTTCGATTCCGAAGACATGTGAACCTATACTATACATTAATGCATATACATCAACCGCATTTTTCTTTTATATATTATTATGCAGCTACATAATTTTGTCATTAAGATTTTAGACTATTTGTTTTACTTTCTACAAACAAAATTATACATTATGAGAATAAAATCGCTAGATCTTTGGACACAACTACCATTTTCCATCAAGATCAGACAGAACCTAAGTCAAAAACAGTACAATCGAATTCTCCAAAAACAGCTTCGCAAAGTGCTATCTCCGTAACTCATTGTCACTTAGAGCGCGCGAGAAGCGCAGTCTAAAAATCACGTACAGCGACTTGGAGCAAAGGCGTAGGACGTCTCGGGCGGTCCTTGAAGAGCCCCGGCGCTCCGAGTCCCGTCTCTCCCGGTGAAATTCCTCGGGGAGCCCGAGGAAATTTTCTCTCGCGCGGAAAAGGCGCGTTCACCGCGGCCCTGAGCGACAAACCATGGGCGCGCCGATCTGGTCCGGCGACGTCGGCGTCGCCGTCGAGAGTCGCCGGTATCTGAGCGACGTTAAACCGGATGGAACATCGTGGAAGGTGTTTTCGTAGGTGGTAAGGTAGTCGAACCGGTAAGCTCGCTCATCCTCTTTCATCCGGGGCCGGAGAAACGGAAGATGCCAGGCAGCCGATCTCCAATTCCAGTTATTAGGTCCTAAAATCCCTTGCCATAACCGGGCCCCCTCCCCCGTCCGCCCCCCCCCCCCCTTCCGATCGAAATAGCGTCGGCGAAGGATCGGGGACGAGGGAAAACGGCGAATGGCGGATCCGACGGTGAGGAAGATCCCGGGAGGAGGGAGGGGAATTGTAGGGAAGAGCGAAGGGAACGGGGCCGGATAGAGGACGATGAAACGATTCGAGTATGGCGTCCAACGTCTTTTTCAGTCTCACCTTACCCCGGGACAGGCAGGTAGCTTGTCCGGCGAAACTCGGACCGCTCCGGAGAGTTTGCCCGTTCAATCTGATTCTCAGGAATTGGATACAATGTCTGGCCTTCGCCACGAGCTGGCTCGAAAGGTCTCCGACACTATCGACTGCCTTCTACTCCCCTCCTTACCCCCGCCGGTTTCGCCACCCCTCGAACCGTTTGCATCCTATATCCCGACGGACTCTCTCTCTCTGTGCACTCTTTGCCGACTCTTTTCGACGATATCCTCGACGGACCGGGGCCCTCGTCGCCCGTCGAATCTACGGGGGAGGGACGGGGGGTCCGGCAATTTGAGAACGTTCCAATGGAAATTGATCGCCCACGCCGCCCGACCATCGCTCCCGACACTGTTCCCTTCAGAGCCGAGCAACTCTCGATTCAGTCTCGTCGCCCGGCTTCGACGATTTATCGATGGACCAACGCGGGAAATCCTGCTGGTTTAGCAACGACAACAGTCGCGCGTGATGGGGACGTTTCTTGGGGTTTCTCGAATTTTTTGATACCTGGCTGATAACTCTTTGACGAGGTAGTAGTCGACTATGTGATTGATGATTCGCCACCTGGTTCGCGATTTTAGTTTCGAATTTTGTTCTTTCTCTTTTTCCTTTTTCTCTTAGTATATGTTGGTGTCTCAGAGATTGTGTACCTAATATTTCAGTTTACATTAAATATATGTTCACTGATTAGTTCTTAAACCTTCTCTTTGACGAGATAGTAGTCAACTAGGAGATATCATCGATGATTCACCACCTGGTTTGCGATTTTAGTTTCGAATTTTATTTCTGTTATTTTGTTCTTTTCCTTCTGTATATGTACTGTCAGTATATGTTGGTATCTCAGAGAATGTATAATTAATATTTCAGTTTACATTATATGTGTTTGAACTAATTAGTTCTTAAACCTTCACGAGGTGTCAGAAGGAAAAATGAAACGCGAACTTAGCCTCGTAACTTATTAAATTATTCGGAACTCTTAGCACCTTGGCAGAAGTGCACCGTACTGGGTTTTACTAGCTACTGGAATCTCGAAGGATGTTAATGAATGAATTAAACCGGATGTACTGATACTAAAGTTTAGTGTGTCGCTAAAAAGAATTACTACATGTTTTACACTCAATTAGGGTTTTGTAAGATTTCGTAAGACTAGAAGCAGATTAGAAGCCGAGTATAATTAGTTACAGTGGTTTAAAAGAGGCCTGTTTTCTATGATAAAATAGCACCTTCCATAAACCGCATATTGTACTTTTTTAGATTTTTGATAATATTCTGTAATATTCAGTAATTCTGCATTTTTTTCTAAATTGGAATAAAAGTCTGTTTTCTCGTCATCAGTATTTAAATATTTATGTAAACGTAGGTGAACATAATAAATATAAAATTTCCTTTTCTTCTAAAAAATCATTGCAATTGAAAAAGTGCTCGTCATTTAACCACGAAGAAACTGGTACGGTAAAGGGTTAATAGAAGACGAGATCAGGAAAAATCGGTCATTTTGCATTAAAGGATGTCTATTCTGACCCGACCAATTAGATCTCATCACTAGTTCTTGGATAAAAATGAATCGCCACGAATATGGTCCCCTTTAACAACATCGTCCTTGCGATCGTCTCGTAGAAAGCTTCGGCGTAGATACAAGAGTTCCGGCGAACGGGCGCGCACGATTTTCGAACGACTGTTTAAGATCGACCGTACGAAACCGGCAACGATAAATAACGATAAGTAGCAAGATTATAAAACGACCGGGAAAATTCACCGACACCGCGCGGCTTTACGTAAATTTGCTCTTTTATCGGCCGGCTCGCTCCGAAACGGCGAATAAAATTTTACGCGGTTCGCGAGTGCTTTTGCGAAAATTCAAAATTAAAACGATCCCCGGTTTACGGCTTGCCGCGAGTATTTGCGGGCTTGCGCGAGGATGCGCAACCCACCATCGATTACTGATTACAGGAAACGGCGCCTGGCTGATGCACCGTCTACTCGACCCTAGACAGGAAGGAAACCGCGCTTCGATCATGCGACCGCTGTTCCATTCGGGGGGGGAACGCGAATTTTCAATTTTCACGGAACAAAATCGTTCGAATAAAATTTGAATTTAAAATAGAATTTAAGTGAATTCTAATCCAAATAAAATTCTATTCGAATAATATTATATCTTATAATATTGTATCTTATAATATCGTATCTAATAATATTGTATCTAAATCAATTTTTATTCAACGGAATATTTACTCACCAGTGTCATATAAAATTTAATTCGACTAAGTTATATCCAACTAAATTTCCATTCTACAATATAAAATAAAATTCTACCCGTTGCTCTTTATTATTTATCCGCGGACCGAATAAAATTTCACCTCTGTCCAAAGTCTCCTCTGAAAAGGGTCAGAAATGTAAGAAAATTGTTGCGCCAACCCTCGACGGAATTTCGCACGTGTAGCTCGCCGTAGAACCGCGGCGGCAAATTAAAAGAAAGGAAACGTCGGGTTCGCAGCGAGGCCGCGTGGGCCGCAAATTAGAATGAAGTCGACGAAACTGAACCGAAAAAAAAAAAAATAGAAAACACCTCGCAAGAAATTAATTGCGAGTACCTTTGAGTTCGCGGCACGCGCGTACGCGACTCGCAATCGGGTCGCGGGATCACGGGTAGAAAACGGCGGCCAGCTTGTCTACATTTTAATTCCGGCGTGCGACGATAAAAGGTATCGCGCGCGGGCGCTTCTCCGTTATCGCCCGGCGCGCGTTTCCCGCCGTTTGAAAGCTGTCGGGGAATCGTACGTGTCGGATAAACACGCGCCGGCCCTCCCCCTCGAAAACGTACAGAAATTCCAATTTCGAGACTCATTGCGAAGGCGATTCCCGACTTCCCGTGACCGAGTGCGGCCAATATTCGAGCGGCCAGATATTTTTCGAGGCAACGGAGCAAACCGTGCGCCACGATTGATAAAGCGGGATCCCGGTTCAATTATATATCGTGGCCGATAGCCAGGTCCAAGGACCAGGCCAGATATCACAGTGATACCATACCCGACGTATATATCCGTCGCGTCTAACAAACGGTTCTCGTTCTCATTATCGGCGGAATTACCATTATTTGACTCGACACCGCGGATACCTGAAAATTGCCCGTTGAAAGGCAGCGCGGCGGCGGCGGAGCAGTTTATCCGGGAAATTCGCGTCCATCGACCGCGTAATTCGTTCGTTTGACGTGTGCTGTCACGCGATCCGACCGCGCCGCGCCGCGCCGCGCCGCTCGCACACACCCGTGTGTCCACGCACGTGCGTTCTTCGACCAGGCCGAAATCCACGTGAAATATTATTGGTCCGAGCCTTTTAATGATATCCCTTCGACGCCGATAAAACGGTGCGCGCAGGGGGCGGGGGAGGGGGAGGGGGAGGGGTGGTTCGCGCGCGCCATTCATCGGGCTTTTTCGCGCGTGTCCCGTTTCAATCAGCGGGATAACGGGCCGGCCGAAAAACGCCGATAGACTAAACGCGCGCGAGCCGAACACCGGGATGAAATTGGCAAAATTTGAACCACTTCATTTCCCGAAAAATTTCACGGCGTACGCGCGATTTTCGTTCCGCTTTTCCGAGCCACCCTTTCGCCACGCGTTTACCTCCCTCCCCCCTCTGTATTCCCCTTTTCCGTATTTTTTCGTTATAATAAACGTAAAGCATCGATCAGCCCGATAGAAGGGACCCCGTTTTGTCGGCCCGATGAAAGGCGACGGGCGGCGTCAACAGGCTATTGGCTCTGCTCGCGACAACGTTCGCCCGAACGAATTCTACGACTCTCTCGGACGCGACGCGGAGCAAATTACTTTGCGGGGGCGGAAGCGGCGGCACGCGTGTCAAAGAAAAATTCGGCGATAAATCGTTTCTATTAGCGAAACTTCGCCAGCCACGGCCAGCAGCCGCGCGGTCGTTGCTTCCGAGCGGCGGCGGCGGTCTCTCCGCCCGTTCGTTTCGCTTTTCGGGCTGATCCGAGCGCGCGCGCGGGTCCCGAGGTCGCGTGACATAAAGCACGTTTATAGAGCGGCCGTAAAGCGGCCGGGGTGGGGGAAACGAATGCACGCAATTTTCGCGATAACGCCTCCAATTCCGTCCTGATTTCATTGCAGCCGAGTTTTGGACGCATTCGACAACCACTTCCGCGACAGTGACTCTCAACGCTCCGCCTATCTCGACCGAGCCCCGCGGAGCCCCGCGAGTCCTCCTCCTACAGCTCTCGACGGAAACTTCTCCGGAAAGGAGGAACGGCGATCCCGGTGGCTGCGGGAACAGGCGGAATTCGATCGAGCACACCGCCGCGGCGAGAACCGCTGCTCCAAAGAAAGACAGAAAGAAAGAAAGAAAGAAAGAGCGATCCGCAAGGTTGATTCAAACCAATATCTCATCCACGTTGTCCCGGGCGTGTGCTCGTGTCGCAACCGTTGCGAACAGCCTCGTATCTTTTCCCGTGCGAGTCACAAAGGCGGGGGGGAGGGGGTTGGGCCGGGCGGCGGAGGAGGACGAAGGCGGCCCGGAAAGATGAGGTAGCAAGACGTTAGGGCGGGGAGTGGCCGGGGGGGACACTGCATGCTCGTCACGTCGAAATTTCGCCCACGTACCACTTTCCCGAAGTCTGGGAAAAGGGAGAATGGCGGAGGAGAGCGGAACTGTCGAAGTTCGGTTTTATAAGGAGTGCCGCGTCTACGGAGCCGCGGCGCCGCGCGGCGTCGTCGGCGTCGGCTCTGCGGCGAGCGGCGAGCGGCGCGCGGGGGGGGGGAGGACACGCCGAGGCCAGATGCCTCTTGAATATCTGTATTCCGCGATGCGGATGGAAAATATTCAGGTGCCGGTTTCCATCGAGGTGGGTTTCATTTACATTATGCACTGTCCCTCCGCTGTCTCTCTGTTTGCGTTTTATCGACCGCGGCACCGGTTTGCCTCTCTCTCTCTCTCTCTCTCTCTCGGTCTACGCGACAGGCGGGACCCTCCCATTTTATCCGTTCCCAAACCCTCGCGGGTATCTTTGCTCGCGCTAACCAGCCACGCACGGTTTACGGAGAGATGACACAATGCGATACGCCGGGGTCAGTTGGATCTGTCATCTGTGTCGGATGGACCGCCGAGTCGCCGTTCGCCTGGGACTCCCGCGGCTGTTCGGCAATCGTGGAAGCGATGTTCGATTGCGATAAGCTAACTCGACTTTGCTGGAGAATGGCGCCGTTGGTTTCTTGGGAAGACAATGTACGGAGAGAGCGATATAGCGGCGTGATATTTTTGACAATTTTTACATTTATTTTAAAATATATGTATAGCGAAATGTTGAATAGACAAATGAAATAAATTGCAAATTTAATTTAAATTAACCTATTACTCGATAGTAATATAGGATATATTATTATATATTACTATGAATTAACTCAATTATTTTAATTCAACGTCTAGCCCTAATATTTTCAGATCGTTGCCACATTTCAGAAAAATCGATAAAATCTACAAAACGCCAGACATTTAAATGAAATTATAAAATATGTTCCCCGTAAATTTTGTAATTGGTTTTTTTTACTTTAATTTGAAAAGAGCACGGCTCCACGGAAAGGGATGCCCTAGCAGAAGCATCCTTAAGCCCCACTCCGGTATTAATTAAAAGAAATCTAAAAGCTACCAGGCTCGCAAATCCCTACGAAATCCCTATAAAAATTTAAAAAACGCTGCGTCCGCGTGGTAACAGAGAGCAGGGAGATTAATGTAACGATGTAACAAAGGGCAAAGGACTTTACGGTCTTCGGATTTTCACAGATTGCCCCCTGGGTCGCAGCCCCGGCGGAATTTAAAGCGAAGGGCCAGGAGGCCACGCCCACTCGGCGAAATCAAGACAGTTTTCGCCGGTCCCTTATTTCCGTAACAGGGCGGACAGCTGGCTGGCGGAGCGAGACGACCACGGTCGCGACTGTTCCACATGCACGAAAATCCTGTTGCAGCGGGGGAAGAGCGGTTCTAATTAAAACCGATGGAACGAGAGGCGTCATAAGTAAACCAGAGGCTGCTTCCGCATGCAAATGAGCGGCGGCAACGCGAAGAAACGGCCGCGCGAAACAGTCGACGGAACGTCGCGCCGCGTCGGCGTGACGAATTCCCTGGGCCGTTTCGCGGCGGTTTACAGAGCGTTTTCAATTCGCTTTACGGCCCGTGGCAGCGAACGGCCGCGCGATAAGTGCGGACGAATTGAAGCAAAGTGGACCGGCGCTCGCGGCGAATAGGGAAAAGACGTCCGAATCGGTCGGCGGAGCCCTGGGAATCGCGGCGAATAGTGCTGACCGATATATATAAAGGGCGCGCACAATGGGCCATCGCGGTCCCCTTTCGGACCTGTTTCGCGGTAAAAGGAGTTTCCCGCCCGCGCGCGCGCGCGCGAGAAAAAAGAACCGAATCGGGAGACCGGGCAAAGAGCACGGGAGAAAGAAGGACAAAAATCTGCTGTTTAACCGTCGAAGCGGGTTCCCGGCGCGCGCTCGCCCCCCGCGCCGACGTTTCGCACCGGTCATCGTTTTAACCATCGTTTTACACCGTGGAACGCTCGAATAGGAGCCGAGATTGCCGAAGTGGTCGACAGCCGGGGCTTCTGAATCGAAGATTAATTGCGCGATTCACCGGTACCCTGCAATGGCCCAGGGATCCCGCGGCTTAAGCAGACACGATCAAACACTTTCGTAGACGCCGCGACTGCGGGGGTGTGGAGCCGTCGACGCGGCCGTCGACGCCGCGCCGGTGTGTACCAGCGCCGCTCACCGTTCCCGGAATTTCTCAGGGCGAATAGCTATCATTTCGGAGCGCATGGTTATGTTAATTATAGGAGCGGCCGGGTTCCTTGATTGCCCATTTACGTAGCCGTTATCGCCGACAATGGGATTACGCCGCCGCGCTATGCGACAAAGAACCCAAGATGGCCGCCCACGGAAAAATCAAATACCGATGCTCGGGCCCGCGCCGCGTCGCGCCGCGCCGCGCCCGAACGTTCGCGTTCGAGCGAAATCAAAATCGCTGACGATATATCGCGGCGTCCCAGAAACAATTTATAACGGGAGCGGTCGCGACATTTTGATTTGATCGCATAAACACTGCGGTGCATGTTAAACACACGCGGGCCCGCCCGATACTACTAGTTGTATCAATAACTCCGCCGCTATTGCAAATAGTAAACGCGGCCAGTGTAAACAGGTTAGATAAAGATTACCACCCCGTTCTAGCGGCGAACCGGGGGGGGGGGGGGGGGGGGTTTGTCTTGCGTGGAACTTTCTAATGAAGCATGCTCGCTCCGCCGTGTTTGCGTAACGCCTTTTCTTCCGTCGCGATGCTGCAGTTTGCCTGCTCGTTCGCGTGGCAAAACTCCTATTAGCTTGTTTTGCCGAACTTCCCGGCTGTTATTCTCGATACGCCGACAAAATATTTAGCTTTGCCCGCCGTTTTTGCGAACGCGTCCCACCCACGCTCGCCGCTTGCGTTCCACAGCCCTGTCCACTTTTATATAAACTGTGATTAACGCTGAAACGCAAGATGCGAAAGGACCGTGTTATTACTTCCAAAACACTCGTTGCGCTTCTCTGCTGGGAGAGGAAAACGCGCTAATATTCTCGGCGAACGCTGAATAGGGCTGAGTGGGGTCCGCGTTATTGCTGGCAAAGTATAACCCCCTCCCTAACATCGATCGCGAGACCGAACACGGAAAAGAAATTCTATTTATTTATTTGATTATTTATTTATGCGAAAAATCCATTAGCAGAATGTAAAGTGTAAATCGTATTAACACGAAGTGCATGCGGACGTGGATGATTAATAAGAGAACGCAGAGTAACTAGAGGTTGCAAAGGCGTATAATTAACCTGCGGATCTTTGAGCAAATTACAAATTCCGTATCTTGATCGGAATAGGCAGGAGTGGAAGAAAAATTGATTTAACCTCGTAATATTTTTAATAAGTTAAAAGCAATTCAACTGCATTGCTGGACTTATAATCCGCGTTTGATGTATAATATTTGATCTACATTTTTTGTCAATGGTAGCATAAAATCCGCAGTGTAAGTACGACATAACTATTTATTAATTAATAGAATGATTAGAATGATCTATTAACAATTGTTCAAATTGATCTATCAAAGGCGATCGTTTGTACGATAATAATTGATTGCACAATTCCACAATATTAAAACAATCGCAATGTCTTAACACTTTACGGAACCTGTCGAAATGACGAATTTCAAATTTCATAATTTACTATTATTGAGATTATAAAACTATATATTTATGGGATAATATAATCCAATATTTGTTACTTGACACAAATATTGCAATAAAAATTGTCGATACATCACCGTTGCATTACTAAATAATAGGAAATAACTGTCTTTATTCTTCAGTATTTTTCGAGTTTTTATAAGAGATTGTTTTAATTAACGTAGCCGAAGGAAAATCAATATCGAAGTAAGATAAATCGAAGATAGAAATATTTCCGAGGTTGGAGTGTTTCTGCAGTGGTTGCGAGTCGACTATAAGCCGCCTATACGCAAGTTCGAAACAGTCGAGGGTCGTGCAGCGCGGTCCGCGCTCGAATTCGGCGAAGATATACGATCGTCCGAGACCGTCGCGAAGGTCTAGGTGGCTCGGATAGCCCAAGATGGCTGGGCGAGAACGGTCTGTCCGGGGACTTTTCGGGGAGCGACATGAATTATTTGCGCGGCAAGGGCCGCTCGATAAATTTCCACGGTAAGTATCAAAGTTCGCGAAAGAAAACGCAACACCTGTTAGCTACGTGCCGCTGCTTACGGTATTAAGAACTTACTTTAAAATGCTATGCATAGAGAAGCCAATCCCGCGGCGCGTTCGCAGTGCATCTCGTTGCCAGCCACACCGTCCTCTCTCTCTCTCTCTCTCACGGTCGCTCTCTCGCCTATTTTCCCAGCGGCGGCGTCTCTTTCCGTGGCCCGTTTCGCCGGCACCCCGCGTTCACGGGACTCATAACGCGGCCGTTTGCCATCTCTCGCGTCGTCGACCGATATTGCGAGCACGGCAGAAAACGCGGACGTTAACGGGAACACTAACACCCACTCTTCCCGCTCCATCGCGGCGGAAATGCGAGCGCTGATATCTGCGGCGGGAATAGTCCTTCGATGGAGACTTTAAGACGCGAGAGAGTTCTTCCGCGCCGTCGTATTTCACCGTTCTCAAAGGTTCAACTTTTACTGCCGCGGCAACGGAGAAATCCGCGGCGAGGAGACCGGGGCCCTCCCCCCCTCCGTATCTGGAATCTTTGCCCGATAAAATAGCGAAATAATTTTGTATTTAATTGCGGCCGGGCACGCGTGAAATTTGATCCTTTGAAACACTGCGAGAAGTTAAGCGCGCTCGCTCGACGTACCTCTCTTTCTCTCTTTAGCCGCGTTCAGTTCCTGTTGCGAATCTGGAACGTTTTCCCGAAGAAATAGAACAAAACTTCGCCGCGCGGAACGCCGGGATAACTTTGTATTTAAGCGCGTGCGGCCAATGCGGGATTCGGTGCCGGGACGTTGTGAAAAGTTCGGAATTTGCCCGCGGAAAATAGCGAATTTAATCCGGCAAAATTTCAACCGGTCTCTCACGGTGCTCGATCCTTTTATATTATATGAATTTCGGATTTCGCCGGCGTCTTTCGCTGACGGAAATTGGTCGCGGCGATTTGACCAACGCTACTCGATTCGTAGAGGGAGACAAAGGGAGAGAAAGAAAACGCCCAAGGTGCAAAATAGCAAGCGGAGTTAACCCCTTACAAGTATTTTGACGAGTCATAGAGATTTCTATTAATATCGTGTTAAGTATAAATTCCGTTCTTTTATGCCGGAATAAAATTCTGTCCTCTTGTCATCCGTATTTAACCATTTAACGCGTTCTGTGCCGAGCTGTATTTAGTCGACTCTTCCTACTGGTCAATTGAACCTTTAAAAATCAATATAATAATCATGTTTATTTATCAATTATTGTCGAACTATGACGCAGACATATTATGGATCTATTCTTTCGGTGGAAATTATTTCTTGGATTCTAACTTGTCATAAAATATTCTTTTAACATATTGAATAGCTATTTAAGCGTGTACAGTGATGCACGTGGCACGGAATGTGTTAAGTAAACGTAGACAAACGGAATAAATAATTTCCTTTTCCATCTAAGAAATGATTACAACAGAAGAAGTACTCATCCTTGTAACTGCGAAGAAAATAGTACGGCAAAGGGTTAACAGCTGGAAGTTGGCGCTGTGGACAAGCAAATCGAGTCGCAGATAGAAAGCACGAGGGCCGATATCGAAGAGGAAATGTTGCGATAGATAGAAGCGGGCGGAACGGCGCGAGGCACTGAAATTTTATGCCAATACGGGGGGAAATATAGTGCGCCGTAAAAGTCACGAGACACGAATCTCGGTTTATTATGCCCGTACATTATCAGCCATATATCGGGAGCACGCGCGTTAACCAGCGGCGACGGGTCGCGTGTACCTGTCCACGCTCCGCCATTAACAGGGGGGAACGCTTGATTACAGCGATCTATAAATCTTTCTCTATTAGAGGAACGTCGCGATGCCGTGCGGACGAGAGAAAGGGAGAGAGAGAGAGCGAGAGAGAGGGACGGTGTGTATCTTAAAACCGTAAGAGTAGGACTAACGTGCTTTGACCGGTTCGACTAGGCGGGGGACCGCGCACAAAGGGAAAGCCCGCAAGCTTGTTCCACGCTGCAGCGACAGTAAACATCGGCACCAATTTAAGCTGAAATCCCTGTAATCAAGGGATCTGGTCGAGCACTCAGCTGACGACACGATGAAAAGGGAATTGGAAAGTTCCGCGTGCCTGAGAACATCGAACCGCGCCGCGCCCGGAGCCGAACGAAATCCAAAGAAGTTAACGAGTTGTTCCGTCACCGTTCTCCGCTTGGACATTAGCGAATCGAAAATTTCCTGTATCCGACCTGATTTAACTTCTCCTGCGGCCAATCGGACGGCGTGCCGATAAAACGACACCGTTCGATTTCTCTCCCTTCTGCAGGTCCGGCGACATTGAGAGATCGATGAGATAGTATTATCGAACGCTGAGGACCATAAAATTATTTTAACCTTTGGGAAGTTGAAAAGGGTCTAAGTAGTTAAAATAATTTAAAGATCATTGATCGAACGACGCAAAGTGATGGTGCCATTCTACAGACAAGACTGAGGACCTTCAGAGATCATCGAGAAACTTTTAGACATCTTTTAAACATCTTTTAAACTTCTTCTAAGCTTTGAAGCTTGAAATAAGAAAGCCTGAAAAAGCCTAAGCAGTCGAGAGAATTTATAGCTGTCATATTTGTTCGCTTGAATATTCACTGAGAAACCTCGGAAACCCCCAGAAGTCCTAGAGGAATCAGAGATTACCGTCAACAGACAAACCGCCAAGAGGATACAGACGCGGATTTCGCCGTATGAAATTATTTTTGCTGCCGCGTTTTCTGCAACGATATTTCGCATCCCGATAAACTGGCTTTGCGCGTTGTTCCGGCGAAATTTCCACCACACTGTAATTCCATGTCCGGCGGCGTTCCCGCCGCGCCATTAATTTGGCCGCACACCGCCGGTTAAACTTCAAACGCTCGCGCGCGAACCTTCCGCTCTTAATTCACGGTGAATAGATTTCTCCGCGACAAATCCTATCAAGCCGGTTCCGCCGGATCCCCGGATAATCGCGAAACAAAAGTAGATCGCCGGATAAAGAAACGCCCGAGGCAGCGTGAATCGTTTTCGCTGTGATACTTTTTACATTCGATTGTAACTGGCGATTTCATTACAATTCATATTCGAGGTTATGTCGTGGTCGATTGGTATCATGGATGACGCCGTAGATATTTTTTTCTGAAAATTATATAGGTAGAGGTGATGTATAGTATAGTCAATTGAGAGAGTTAGCATCATAGCGGCGTAAGTCATATTTTTAAAAATGTTCACTTGTGTTTAACAATGTAGTGTAAATCTTGAAAAAATGTTAAAGAGATAAGTGGAATATACTCTTCTTTTTATTTTTATTTTAGTAATAATAAATATCACTAATAAATCTCGTTTCTCACGATGAGGAAAGTGTGTCTCGCAACGCTATGACTCCAACTCACCTGATTACCAAAACGATATTGCGAACTTCGAACGACCTAAAATCACTGCATCGTGAGACCGTGAAAGAAGGGAAGATTACATCTCCGATCTTCAGTCGAAGAATCCGAGACAACGGCGAGCTTACGTTGCCGTTCTCGAATCTGTTAATCAAAGGACGCCCGGAGTGCGACGCTTCGAGTGGCGGGCGCGCGTTTCCACGCATCCTTTGAGCCGGCTCGACGGAAGAGGACCGATTCTCGTTTCGAAAGCGAATCACCGGGAAGCCGTGGTTCTCCTCGTAAAAAGCAGAACAAACAGACGAAGCCGGGACGGCGCACGTGCGTGGGCGTGTGACGCGTGCACTTTAAAGATCCTCTGCGAGAATATCGAGCGCGCCGGGTATCCTTGTAACGAGAGACTCCTCTTCTTTTCTCTGTCCCCCTGTGGAACTTGGATAAAAGTTGACGGTATTCCCCGGAGGAGCGTCGATCTCCGATCGGAAGTTCTCTTTATGAAAAGCACACGAAGGGTTTTCGAATACCCATTCCCGTAATTCCACTTTCGAAAAGTTTCGACGAGCCGGCTCGGTGACCGGAAGAGCGAGATTCCGCGACAGGAACCGGCCGCCCCTCGCTCCCCGCCGATCGAACCCGACGAAGACGTAAAGCGTTTGATATCGTTCCGCCGCGGCGGGCACCGCCAGTGTTTCGCGTCGAAATACGCAACAATGGTGAATTCTTAACAAGCCGGGCGCCGCCGCCGCCGCCGCTCGAAGGACTCTTGTTTTGCATATTTCTGCGGTGCGCCGGGCGAGAGCTACCCGGAGAGGAGTGCATTCCCTGGTGAATTTAAAAGTAACCAGTCTCGTTACCAACTTCCACCCCGCGCTCCCACATATTTTCGGGAAAAAGCGGCGGGATCATCGGCCGGGGAACACGCGCGAACGTCTTGCAATTCCTCGAGTTTGCCTTAATGGAGCTGCCCTCTTTCTCCCTTTCTCTCTTTCTCTCTTTCTCTCTTTCTTTCTCTCTATCTCCCTTTCTCTTTCTCTTTCTCTTTCTCTGTTCTTCTCTCTCGATCTCTTATCGCGATCCCGCTGGCTCAAGGCGCTTTCACAATTTATACTCCGACAAGTCCTATTATTCTTCGAATATATTTGTTAACCCCGTCGCTCCCGTTCGTTACCAAGTTTTTTCGAACAACTCTCCTTTCCTCAAACTTCGATTCATCAGCAGACTAGTCGGACGATGTCTTTGATGTCTGCTAACTATTTCAGCGACTGCAGCGGAGGAGCCGCGACGCTTCGATCTTTGCGAGGCGTCGTCTTCTTGCAGGGCGTTGGCAGCTTATTCTAACCAAGCGATTTCAGAGCTTAGTTTTACGTTTCTTCGTAAATATTGGAATCTTTGCATTTGAGTTGTTACTCTGAGATACTGCTAACAATTGTTAATATTCGGAACAATGCTCACGTTAAAAAATTGTTGCGTATTTGATATTAGATTTACGAGAACTAAAGGCAACTGTTTTATATTACATTTATTGACAATTGTACTATATTTATATACATTATATATTATATTTCTATTATATTTATATTATATTTATATACATTTGTCCTGATTTTGAACACGCGTTATTGCAATATTCGCCGCGAGTAACACATATATTCACTAAATAACTCATCAATCTATCCTTGCGGTCTGAATGCTTTTGAATCAAGAACTTAGTGTCCTTCAAACCTAGAATTAACAAATTGCTGAAAACCTAACTATAGCACACAGAGATCGAACACGTAAATTCAGAATAATTGTCTGAGTCGCGATTGTCAAATAGCTTCGAGAGTGAAGGGTTAATTGACAAAACCTTTAATGTCTAACCACTAACGAGGCTTGTCCATTCGACTGTTGCCAATGTAGAATGTTACTCTACGATCGCAAGCTCTGAAAACGGTAACTGCGACACAGCGTACCGAACGAGTTAAGCCTGCACGCTTAGCAGATTTCAGGAGAGCGTAATCAGCCGCCGTCCCCTTTCCCAATATTACTTGCAATGCTCAGCTCAGCCGAGTATCTCAGAGACCAGCCCGTGTCCCGTGACCTTGCCGGTTCGGTTTTCGATCGAGCCCCCTTACAATTTATCGCGAGCAACGATCGGCCGCATTGTCTAGCGTTCGATCGGCCGCGGCAGCAACTTTCGAAGCAGCAGGTTGATAACGTCGCGGGTAGAACAAAGTTCCGTGGGTTCCGCCGGAAGAATAAATTCCCGTCGGCGTCGAATGATCGGCTGCCATAGTCGTCCGCAGTTTATCACGTAACGGCGTTGGTACGTGCCGGTCACGGCACCGGCCGACCGGCCGGCCGGCAACAAAATATAATAATATAAATCGTTCAAGAACGTCGCCTCGGACAATAGGGAATTCCGCGCCACGCGTTAAACGCCGTCGATCCCCGACGTCCGTTGGATTACCTTCTCTCTTCTTCTTGCCCGGGGAAGGTTGACGGGATCGAGGATCGCGCACGTGCGCGGAAACGTAATGGCGCCCACGGCCCTCTCTGTATAATGGTTATTTATGTTGCCACGGAATGCGACCGGTATCGGGCCGCGCGCAACACACACACACACATACACATATACACGCCGCGCGCCCCGGCCGGCTCTCGCAAGAGAACAGGACGCTCTGACGTATCGATTCACCCCAACGGCTGGCAGAAGTAGCGCCGGCAAATAGCGAGATTTATCGCTGACGTATTTATAAGGGTGCGGTCGCGGTGCCGGGGTCGGCGTCGCGCGTCGTGGCCCACGAAACACCGGTTACACCGTAAAATAAGCGCGGATTCGATGCTTCCCGGTGAACTAACTCGCTTGATCTATGGCCCGACGTCTGCGGCTATCCCGAATCTGCGCCCCCCGTGAACGCTTCCCGCCGCAGACCCTCCCCCGCGACCGCAGCTTAAGCGGCGAAGAAAGCTGAGGAGACTTTATGCTTCGATGCGATGCGATATCGCGGGCTCGCCTCTTTCGCCTCGAGAATCGCCGATTAGACAACCAGTGCCAGGCTGAATGAAATATCACTACAGGTGTTCAGAAGGCGTTGCTAACCTTTAAAAGATAATTCAATTGTGGAGCCTATTAATTACTGGAATTCTCAAAGGGCGCGGAAATAAACTAAAGTCAAATATTGTGATCCAAAGGACCAAATTTGGGAAATTTTCAACATCTGTAACTCTATTCTAAGCTATCATAAAATGATGTCCGTTTTTTCAAATTAAAGCTTGAAATCTCTATTTTACGATAACATACTCTAATTTTTAATCTCGTGTACCCTTATCACTATAGTACCCTGAATCTGGGGGCATGATCGTGACACCGAAAAAGTGCAAAGTTTAACGTTCTCCGTGGACTTGGACAATTTTTTTCGACCATACCGTTTACGATGTCGTAAAGCCCGGGACTTTTCTCTTTAATTTGAGGACCGAGTTAGGCAGCCACGATTTTTTTTCCCCGCAAAGTTACAGCGCTTTAAAGATAAATGTGCTGTAGGCATTAGAATAACCCGAGGTACTCTGCGTAAAGGTTGCCAGCTCCACTCGTATCTCATGCGTACATGTTTCGTTTGTGTTTAGCGTTGTTTTAGTGTTTCTGGGATATGTTTAGTATAAGTTGCGTGCAAAGCGAGCGTATGCTCTAAATACGTTTTATCTAGATGGGTTGATTTTGTTATGTTAAGGGAGAAGTTCAAAGACCGACAATTTTTTGTAAAATTAGTATTTTAATTTACTTTACCTTAATTTACTAGAATTTACTTTAATTTACTTTAATTCAATTATCGATATTTTAGTTTTACTATTAAATGTATATTACAACGAATCTAGTATTTTGCAATTGTTAAAGCGATTACAATTCTCTAAATTACTGGTCGTTTATATGAGTTCTCCGGTTCTACTGACTTTTTAATTGTACTTCGATCCATGAGTTATATATTTCTGAAAATGAAAAATCACGCAGAAAAAATCTCCGTACATAACAAGCGAATTCGACTGCAATGTTTCACGAAATTTCGCGTTGCATTCGATACAAAATACGCGGATAACGAACGCATTGTGGAAAGTCTGTCCATTGTTAAAATTCGTTTAACACGTACCGGGGTTGCATTTGATGTGTAGTAGATTAAGGACATTAAAGAACGGAGTAACGAGTAACAAGATAAATATTTAATGAAGATTCAACTAAGGGGACGTAAAGGTACACAAGGTTCGCGGTCGAAGGTTTGCTCACGAGTCGTTGTTCTCGCCTCGTAGCCAACGCCCAGCGAAAAATCAGTCTTCGTTAAGTTAAATACCTGGTGATTGTATATGATCAGCAATTAGACATCCATTTACATGTTCATTAATATCGAGTTTTGTGTCAATAATTAGATTATTGGAAAAATTGAATAGTGTTTTCCAAATATTTCTTTTTATAAGGAAACAAACGGGGTGGTTCTATATGTAGGATATATCATATGGAAAAGAATATTCAGTAACCATCTGTGCAAGGCATAGCTTTAATAATTCTGCTATAATAATTGTAACAGCTGTACAGTAATTAAAATTGTAACAATGATATAATAATTATACAAAATAATTCTGCTGTTATATAATAACTTGCTTATTTCTTAAACATACAATCAATTCATATTGAACATTTTTACAGCGAGTAGAATATACCAAATTTAAAACTGGTTATAACAACATAACCTCAATTTCTTCGAAGAAGTCTTCAATTAATCTCGCAGAAAATGTTAAAAATTAAAAGCAAAAATATATAATATCCAAGGTAAAAGTATGTGATAATAAAAAAGTATTTAATCGTTCAAGCCTAATGTCATTATACCCACGATGAAAATGACACAGCAAGTGTTTAATCGTCCAATCACCGGCACGTTCGGCTTAGTTTCGATAATCGGGCCGCAACGAGCGCGCCCCTCGAACTAATCGTTCCCACGTTCGAACGCATCCGGCGACCGATCATATCGCACTACTACTATAAATAAAATATCAGCCGGGGGAAGGTTTCCGAACGAGAAGGCGAGCTCAATATCGATAAAACCGTCCGATCCAGGGAAATAGCATCGATCGGCGGCGGCGTCGACGGCGGGGTTGTGCGCGTCGCCGCGATTCTTGGCCCATTTTTCTTCCGGGATCTTTGAAACGCAAAGCCGCACGCTCGGATACCGGAATGAATTGCCGGGTCAGTTAGCAGAGCGTCCCGATCGGAACGTAACCCCCGTGAATAGATAACAACTGGCCGCGGGAATAAAGCAGATAAAGAATGAAGAGGAGCCGTGTAGGAGTGAGGGCTGCGCGCCGTGGCCGAGCAGAGAATATACCGTGCGCGGAAGGAATAAGGCGAGCGAGCGAGCTAGAAGATCGGACGATAAAGCGCATAGAAAAGTTAGTGAAAGGAGGTTCGAGGATCGCGTTCACCTACTCCTGGCGCTGGCCACCTTCGACCCCCTCTGCGGAACGGGGGAGAGGCCGCGCTGATACCCCCCTCTACGCCACACTCGGAATCGTTAGCGCGTCTCCGATAGCGGTCCGCGGAATAAAAGTTGTCTGGAAGTCGGTCGTTGCTGCGCGCTCGCTCGCTCCTCTCCCGCAGGGATCCCGCTCGGGGAAGCTGTATTTTTTACATCCCCTATCTGGCGCTGCCGCCCCCGAGCGCAACCTCCTCTGCGCCGAGCAAACCCGGCGAATCGCTGGAAAAACTCCCGAAGAACAACCGGCGGTGATTAAGTTACCACTCGGCCGAGAACCTGTTAAACGCGCTCGGATATCGTATCGAACCGACCACCCCGCAGCTCGTAACTCGCCCTCCTGTATCTACCGGCGAATACACACCCGCGAGCATCTTGCCGCGCGAATTCGACCGACTCTGATCGCCGATTCTATTTCATTTTCGAGGATCGTTCTTCTCACTGAACAGATTCTTATCTCGGGCAACTTGCCCTATTACTGGGGGTAACTTGGATCTATTGTTGCCAGGTCCACAAAATCACAGTGTAGCATGCCTTATACTAATTAGACTTTATGCAAAAGAAGAATTGTTTATCCAATTGCAACGCGTAGAAACCGAGCACAATTTATTTTCTTACTTTCATCCCCTTGCGCTAAATTAACACACATAATAATTATGAATTCTATATATTTCTATTAAATTAATATAAAATTTTATTATCCTATTATTAAAATCTAGGATTAATTGTAGATAAAAAGAAATGATAAATAAAAATTCTATCGTACTTTTAAGCAAATTATTAACCTTTAGCACTCGAAGCTATTTCAACTCTAAATCTGAAATAATTTCTCTAGCTTTTAATATTTCCATTTTATGTGACAAAATGTATTTTATACATATGAAATTGTTTCTTGTGACTCGTCCCAATAGTTTTACTGTTAAGAACGTTTTTAATTTAAACTTTGATGGTATAAAAATTATTTTAAGACGCGATAGAATAGTCTTAGTGGTGCCTTAGTGAGTGTAAAGGGTTAAGAACGTAACTACGAAAAAAAATCATAGAGCAAGGGGTTGATAATTTTAAGAAGTTGAAACTGGTACGCGGTTTCCTTTAATATTTCCAGTGTTTTCAACGATGCCCGGCCGCGAGATCCGCAATTTCGTTGGCAGGATGAACACGGTCGGGCCAACGATCCCCCGGGTTAAAATGTTTGTGGAATATGTTCGTAAATTTCAGAGATTATCGGATAATTATAGAAGAACTCGCCGAGGGGGGGGGGGGGACTGTGCGCATAATAAAAAGCACGCGATATTGGTATTAAAAATTGGTCGACAGCTAAGAGATTAAAGCGAACTTCTGATTAATTCTGGGCTACGGAAAGTTGCATGAAGAGCAGATTACGCGGGGATATTTCTTCCGGGAATTGAAGCAGTTCCAGTCGAGGTCGGTCGCCGAGCTTTTCGTAGAAACAATGGCGACGCTTTTCAGAGATCTTCCTGCGGGTCGGACAGATTTTTACATCGAAGCGATGCTGGTTTAATTTGATTCGTAAATAATGCTAATAAAGCTGGTCGGAAGAGCGACGACTCGGTTGCCATTTTTGCGACGGTTTTCCGAGCGTTTCGCGGTCACGAACGCGCGCGCGGAAAAATGGCGGAAGATTAAGAGATGCCGAAAGCACTGTCAACGCATCAACTCGGCGCGGGTACGGCACTCTGACGGCATTTCGACGGCATTAATTTTAATTCGACTCCCGTATTTACCGAATTCGACCGGTCGGACGCAACCGGGTAGCGCGCATTCATTAATATTTCATGCGCACGCTCGATACTCGTCCGGCCGGCAGTATTTCATCGCTCGGAAATCGAAGTTACCGGCACTTTGACGCGATACCGATGATTCGCGTCGCCGGAAAGTGGATGATTAAAGCCGTGCTGCGCGCCGCGATCGCCATAATGCGCGGCGAACAAATTTCGACAGAAATTACAGAACTTGTTAATATAAACCGGATCACAAAGCACCATCGTTACGACCGGGCTTGGAGTAGATGGTTCCCTTTCCGGCTGAGTTTACAAACGCGTTTCGGCCGCTTCTAACAATGCAAGAAATAATTGCCATTCATAATTGGGGCTGATAGACTGTCTTATTTTAGTAAGTATCTTCGTCTCCGATATTTGCTACGGGTGTCCAAAATATTGTAGTTTCTCTTTGGTATTTGATTTTTTATTTTTCTTTATTTTTTCGCTGATTTTTCCTTTGTACTTCTATTTTGACAACGGTGTTACTTGCATGTCTGATAATATTTTATTTATTATATTTTCTGGATTATATGTATTTATTATAATTACTATTATATTTCTCTTATATATGTATATATATTTATATACTATTTGTTACTTTTCGTATTCTATTTTTATCGTATCTTCACTTTTATTCTTATTTTTATTCTACTCGCTTGACAGCTATATAAAATCGCTTTTTTATGCTTTTTCGTTGTTACAAAGGAATTTTATCCATACACGTAAAATCAAATTATTGTCGATTCAAGTTACAGGAGTTTAAATATAATATTTCTGTCTTCGTCTTCAGCACCTGTTCAAGATATTAAAAGGGTGCATCTTCGTCTATAATACTTGATTCAAGTTTTTAAAAAATATCTTCGACATGAATACTTGTCTCAGCTATTTAAAAAATTCCACTTTCAACTTTAGTATTTCCTTTAGCTAATTAAAGCCACCATCGTTTTGAGTACATATATTAGAACTATATATAGTACGATATATTAGAAAATGTGCTATAAATCGACTAAACATTGACTTTTCAGAAAGTAGAATCATCCGCATCCTCGAGAATCCGCAAATACTTGCGACATCGTCGAGCAGCTTGAAAGCCTACGGGGGTCAGCGTAGGTACATGTATCGAACAAATTAGATAAATTTTGCCGGAGGTCAGGTCCCGGTCAATGGAGTCTCTGGCCTCGTGTTCGAAGCATGTTACGGGACGCGACAGAACATTCATTTCCCCAGTGCACCATGGCTCACCTGGCTGGTCGCGTTTCCCTGTTACACCTGGGCGAGGCGTGTCCCATCGCGAGCTCGCCGGTCCGCGATAAATCATCGCGTTTTCTTTTTAAGCCGGACGAGAAGAAGCTCCGGTCGTTCCCGGGCACAAAGACGACAAAACGGATCGCATTTCCGCGCGAAGCTTCGCGACGACTACGACGACGACGACGACGACGAGGACGAGGACAGCCGGCAGTCGATGAATTCGTAATTAGATCGGAACGAAAGCCGCGCGGAGATTTTATAATTCGCTGGATACTTCCGGCTGTAAATTAGTTCCGTCCGAACCCTCCGTCGGCTCGATTATGACACCGTATCGAGCGGAAATCGTTGGCCTCTCCCGCGAAATTCGAAGGAGCGCGCTCGGCGCGGCTCGAGTAGCGAAACTGACTTTCCTCTTGTAATTTACGGGTTGTCTATTACACGCATTCTCGGCCCGGAGAACCGGCTTCCCGTACTTCCCAAAGGTTCTTGCGTGTAATTTACGAGGTTCCCGCGAAACTCCGAACTTCGCCGGTCTAATTGCATTATGTTTATTACGATCGCGGCGCTTGAACCTGCGCCCTGTCCGAGACCTCCTCGATGCAACCGGAGTCATCGAATATTAACTGCACCGTCAAACCGCGTCGCTGCCGTCGCTCGGCTCGTCTCCTCCCGTATGACCGCCACCGTCGTTTGACTTAATTATCGACGTGTTTCCATGTATAATTACGCGAATCGTGTGTCAATTCCCATGAGCCGGCGTAGAGTATTTGGGAAACGGGTCGGTTGGTTCCAACCAGTGGATGGGTTAGTTTTCAGCGATGGGGTTGGTTATGACGCAGGGTGGTTGTGCTGTTCTTTAGCTGAGTGGTGACAGTGGGTTGTTGTTTATTATTTAGGTGGAGGTGTTAAAGTGGGTGTTCGGTTCTTAGATGGAGTTATGTCAGCAGCGGATCTCTAAAACTTGGGTGGAGTTGATATAGTAAGTTGTGTCACGGTTAGGTCACGATTAGGGATGAATTTGATCAGGGTTAGAAAAAAGTTTGATCAGAGATAGGCCAAAGTTAGGTCGAGATACACAGTATTTATTCATTTAATTTTGCTATGATTTTATTGTGTAAAATTCTTAATATTTGTACTGTAATATATAATATATTTAATAATGCTAATTGGAAAATACGAGAAGTCGATTAAAACAGTTATGGTAACCCATAAAATGTGCTATGAATTTCTCAACGAAGGAGAGAGTATCTTCCTATACTAAACACACGAGCATAAGATGAGAGCTTTTCCAAAATAGTAGACCAATGAATAGTATTGTCAATTAGTTTATAAAGAAAATGTAGGTCTTCTTTTAGGACATAATTCAGTCTTTAACGTAGGCCAATATAAATCCTGCGCTCACTTTGGATAAGAATATTTCGGAATTTTCCAAGATATACAGCACATAAGCTGCTATGGCGGTCTTTATGGACTTTTAGAGAGACCGTCGGGCGTAGCAAAGTGAAATTGATAAAATAGAGGCCGGTCGAGGTCTATAAATCCTGTTCGGAATTCGATCGTTACAACGAAATATTCATTTTAAAATTACAACGATAGCCGGACCGTCGAGAACAAATATCGATCTCGATTTTTGAAACAATCACCGACAACCGAAAATGTCCTTTAAATTGTAAAAGGTATTAATTTTGGCTTATATTAAAAAGAAAGCTGGATAATAAAATTTATATAAACGTTGATTTATAAAAATATAGGCAGAAGCTGAAGATTAATTGTGGAAATGTTCTTGATAAGTTCGGGAGCCATTAATTCGTTTACATTTTCAGAGAAGAGAGAAATATTAACCAACATTTCTTGTAAATCTACATTAAATCATAAATGTATTTAAAAGCTTACATCTTTTCAATAAAGCATTTTCGGACTATTATTTCAGATTAACCCTCTCAGTACCAGCCAAAAGAGTCTGTATCTGAGCGAAATGTTTAAAACTCGTTTGACGAAGTTTGATATAATTTCGGAATGAAATTGCAAAAATTTTGAAAAGCCGGATAAATAACAAATTGAAAGAGGGAAAAGAAATTTTCAACAATGGCCAACAATATATCGTTGTTCGGTATTAAGAGGCTTAAGTTTAGTCTGAATCTTTCTGGACACCCTGTATAACATTTCGGAACGATAATTTTCAGATCCCCTTCCGGAATTTAATAAAATCAAAATATCATTGGGAATATTGATTACCCGCCCACGAAACGAAATCGAATCAACGCCGATGAAATTACACACTTTTTCCCAGGAGCGACGATCGACGGTCCACGAATCGCGGGCCGATGAATGCGCCAAAATTGGTGGTGACCCGGGAGATAGTTCGAGGGGAGGGGAGGGGAGGGTTAAAGTCGTGCGGCGAGCGTAGCCAAAAATCGACGTCGGATAACCCGAGAAACGGGCCCCTGTATCCTTTCTAGCGACGTTCATGCTCGGAATATCTAATCCCGGGTTCGCGTCGATAAGGGCGCACGGCGTCGGTCGTCGGGCATCGATTTCGGCCGCGAGCGAGCCTAAGTCCTGCGTGCAGCTATCTGGTCCGGGGGACCGGTTCGCCTAACGAGGGACGCGTGTAAACGTCGCAGATAAAGGAGCGCGCCGCGTCGCGGCGCCCGAAACGATTCATTAGGCGGCGGCCGCGTCCCGGGCCCAGATAAAAATGTTATTGCCCCGCGGCTAATTTACGCGCCGCTGAATTTCCCTTCGGAAGATTTAACCGCCGACGACGCGGCCTGCGCGCGCGCGCGAGCGCTTAAGGGGACGCGGTCGAGCCGGCCAACCGAGGTGGCATTAAAGTCGATGAATTTGCAAGAAACGATACTCGATCACTCGGCCGGCTCCCGATCCCCGAGATCCGACGCAGCAAATGCTTACGTATAATTTCACCGCGTCGCCTAAGCTTCGTGCGGCCGTCGTACCGCGGCGAAACTTTTCTCCTCGCTGATTCTTCGTTTCATGGACTTACGAATTCGTTTACCTGTGCGAATTTTATGGAACTCGTTATTTAACGCGTTCCATACAGGCGACACGCGTGACCGTCCACGATTTTCTGTTCCACCGGCAAAACATCGAATGAATTTTACGAACACGGTTGTTGGAAATTGTAACGCGCGGCATAGCGTTTGTAGATTATATTCGACGATTTATATTTAGCGTGTTTTGTAAGAGGATGCGATCTATTTAATACGATAAATTAGATAAAAATATCTATAGTATACACCAGTTATTGTGTTAACAAGTGACGACGATTAGGATGATTTTTTAAGCACTGTGTGTCAATTTTTTAAAACATATTTTCGAAGTCATTTCATGCAGACTTATTAATCTTTCGGTTGTTCTTAGTGTGACAGTTATATAATGTATACCAGTGATTGTGATAGCTATATAATTGACGACGTTTAGGATGACTCTCTAAACTCTATGCGTCAATTTTTGAAAAACATATTTTCGAAGTCATTTCATGCGGACTTATAAATCTTTCTGTTATTCCTACTGTGACAGTAAT
>NC_135781.1:30501954-30616967 GCF_028453695.1 Augochlora pura
CGGTTGTTCTTAGTGTGACAGTTATATAATGTATACCAGTGATTGTGGTAGCTATATAATTGACGACGTTTAGAATGACTCTCTAAACTCTATGCGTCAATTTTTGAAAAACATATTTTCGAAGTCATGTCATGCGGACTTATAAATCTTTCTGTTATTCCTACTGTGACAGTAATTTATTTCATTGAATCAAAATTGGCTAACTAGGTGACTAGGATTATACAGTAGCCTTTCCCGTCTTCCATGATCTGCTTTCGTCAATCATTTTTTCAGATCTTGATACGACCAAGTCCAATTCTGGACTTCGCTTTGCGCAACCGAACTCGTGCAGTTTTCAGCGTGTTTCTATAATCTGATCGAGATTTAGACTGCTCGATATGTTTCATAACTGCCTTCCAATTCTGGGAAGCGAGCTCTAATGCACGAGTGGCTATCATACTTAATGATCTGACGCTGTGTAATCAATAGGCTGCGGATTTTTATGCTACAGAAATATTGTCAACTCGTATTAAATACAGCATTCAACTACAGCTTAATATTTTCCTATTCGCCAGAACGCCAACCCTTAGCCCTTAAAGTTTAAATACAGCATTTGGCAATTTTTTAAAGAATTACATTAATATATATCATTCTATTGTACAACTCGTTTAAAATTATGTCGTGACCACCATAATCCAGTTAAAGGTTGCCTACGCTTTCACATTTCACAGAAGGACAATAAAACCTTTTCCAATGTCTCCGCTTCTCTCAACATCACTCGATCGCCATAACATTTGCCGCGAGCCACCCAGCGATGTATAGAACCTTAATTCGTGGATGCGTTAGCGGCCGGCGAATCGCGAGTCGAATTAGCCGAATCGGTAACAGCGAAAGGGTGCGCGGTGTCGGCCGGATGTTTCCGTAAACGTGCAACACGCTCATAAAGCCGGGGGGCGTTAACAATGGCGGCTAACTGTCCGGGGCTGTCTCCGCCGGGAAAAATCGTTTAAGATTCCGCCCGTGGATCCGGCTGATAATCGCCTTTTCGACGAAACCCGGCCATGAATTCCGAGCGCGAGGTGTGTTGCGCCGCGGCTACGAGATTAACATTGATTTAAATTACAAATTTAACTACCCCGAAGAGCGGGTCTCGCAAACCGGCAGCCATTCTGGGTCAACCTACGAGGCTGGGGCGATACGTTTCGAACGCCCCGCGCGCCGCCGCGGCGGAGGAGAGGACCCCCGGGCTACGAACGCCGTGGGTTTCCCGCAGCGACGGCGACTCGAATCGAGATCGTTCGGATAACTTCTCGCGGCCACGCTGAAACATTAATTCCGATAATGGCATTAGATCCGCGTGACCCGGCCTCGCCGCACGATTCCGACACAACGGTTCTCAGCAACCTGTTTCCTTTCTTTTTTTTCTTCTTTTAATCCCACTCGATGCTCCAGACAGCACGCGACGTTCGTTGCGGTCACCGCGAGACGATCCGATTCCTTCGTCCACGATGGACGACCACCCCTCGATTTCTTTAGAGTTCTCTCGGGAGACGCGGACGGCTCGCGATCGTGTGCCACAGATATTCGATTAATCGGCTTGTCGATTAATCTTGCCGGCGCGAAATACCACCGAGCTAAGTGGAAAGTTCCGCCGCTGTCCAAGAGTACAGACTTGCCGCTCCGATTCAGGCTGTGCTGCCGCGAGATTGGTATCCGTTGCTTTGGAGCGGTTTTACAGTGTGGCTGTTAACGTGTTAACAAATTGAGAAGGAAGATTCGCTGAGAAAATAAAAGAAGTAGAAATACTAAAAAATTGTAACAGGTGACCCCTCTGCACTAATTTACAGTAAAATACAAAGACAAATCTCTAAAGTTAAAAAATATACACAACAAAACCTAACCATTACAATTTAAAAAACAAGAGATCGAAAGTGTCATCAATAAACGTTTGATGAGAATAGTTCTGATTGAACGCGCATTGAATTCACCGGGAACGGAAAGTAAGATGGAAATAGAAGCTTTATTAAACCTAGCCATTAAGGTGGGATTAAGGGGAGATTGATGGTATCAGCAGTAGTAGTCCTTCGCGAATTAACGCAGAGAGAGAGAGAAAGAGAGAGGGAGAGGGAGACTCGAGGGGAGAACAAAGTAGCCCCAACCAATTCAGTGGTCCCTGCCAACGGTACAGAAGTAAAAACGTCAATTTGTGTCGGCCATAGTATACGCTCCCCCGTGTTCCCCGAATCCGTGGGGTGAATGAAATAAGATAAAAATAAGGGTGGTAAAAGTACCATCCTCTGAGGATAGGAGGAGCAGAAGCGGATGCAAAAGGATGCACCGATCTCGGGGAATGTCATTGACAGGAGGAAAGCGATCTATAGTTCCGCGGTCGCATCCTTCCGTCCCCCCATCTTTTTACAGTTTACCGAGCATCGCGGTTTCGGTGTGGTCGTGGCAGTTAATTAAGAAAAAGGGACGAGCTGTTGCGGCGCCGGGGAAGGCGAAGGAAGGCGTCGACGCGGGGATTTAATTAAATCAACGCGCGATAAATTCGAAAGACGAATTCTTAACCCCGGCGTAGATATATCCTGTTGGTCGACTGCGATCTTCCCTCTAGCAGCACACCCTAACGCTATTTCTTGCTTGCTTCCTTCCTTCATTTATTTCTTATTTCCTTCCTTCATTTATTTCTTATTTCCTTCCTTTATTTATTTCTTATTTCCTTCCCTCATTTATTCCTTCTTCATTCACTCTTTTAATTCTTCTTTTCTTCCTTCATTTATTCCTTCTTTCATTCGTTCTTTTTACTTGTCTGCCTGCTACCCTTCCATTCTTCGTCTCTCCCTCCATCCCTCCTTCCTTCTTCCTTCCTTGCTCTGTCAATCAGTGCTTCCTTCCTCCCTTCCTTCCTTTTTCCCTCAGGGCTTTCTTCCTTTTCTCTTCTCTCATTCAGTGCTTCCTTCCTTCCTTCCTTTCTCCCTCCCTCAATGCTTCCTTCCTTCCTTCCTTTCTCCCTCCCTAAGTGCTTTCTTCTTTCCTTGCTCTCTCCCCCAGTGTTCCCTTCCATCCTCACTGCTTGCTTCTTTCTTCCTTCCTCCCTCCCTCCCTCATTGCTTCCTTCTTTCCATCGTTGCTCCTTCGATCCTTCCTTCTTCCTTCCTTCCTTGCTCCCTCAACCCTTCCTTCCTTCCTCCTTTAATACTTCCTTCTTCCTCCTTCCCTTGCTCCTTCAATACTTCCTTCCTTCCTCGCTTCATCCTTCCTTCAATCCTTCCTTCAATCCTTCCTTTCTCCCTCTCTCCTTACCTTCCATTTCGCCTTCCTTCCCCCTTCTGCCCTTTCACCGTCCCTCGCCCCACGTCGAAGCTGCCGGCCGAGATTAGGGGCGAGATTAGGAGGACCCGACACGTTGCAGGCGCGAGAACCACGATAAATTCTCCTTTGACTTTATCGATGCTCCCGGGGGCTGCGGTCAAAGTCGCTTCACGAAAGTGCCGTTAAAAGGCAACATCCAGACCGGGATTAGACGGGCCCGGATCGATCGGACTCGTCGTCGTCGTCGCCGCCGTCGTCGTCTATCGGCGATTATTTGTCTTCGCGGCGATTCGCTGGGAAAACCCGCTTTTCGTCACGCGTCCGGAATAGTTGTCCACGAACACGACTCGGTTATTTCGTCCGCGAAAGTCTCATCGCTAACGAACCGATGCAATTAGCAGGAACGATTTTCGGTTCCCTGATTCTACGGTGTTATGGGACTGTAAATTGAATATACATATATTTAACCCCTTTAAATATTTAAAGACATCCTCGCGCTCTTTGTTGATTAGCACTTATTTGTTCTTGATACTTTTAATACTAAGAGCAGACAATTTTTGTTTCTTTTATCGTTTTCATGTACTTTTGTTTCTGAATTTTGGTGACAGAAGAATTTATTTTTATTTTGGTGTAGAAGAAATTAATAATAATAATGTTTGGTAGAATATTGCGTGGAATTTCTATCACGAGTCAGACTCGTTATTATAGTGCAAGGGGTTAGATCATTTTTGATGAAATAATTTTTTTGAGGTAATTTTGAGGTAGTAGAATATTTGTAAAAATTGCATTTGTATCGAAATGATAAAAACAATAAATGAATCACTTTTACATCACTGTGATAAAGTTGCACGTGCATTATATTCTTGTTTTATTTGTCATTCCATCCAATTGCTATTTCCGCAAACATTTCGCTACAAATTGTCCTGTAGACCAGTCCACCTAAATGGAATCTCGAAAAATGCAACACGTTTGGTCCAGTTTTGAAAAAGTATCTCTGTGTTAGAGGATGCTCGCCTATATATTTGTCCACTATTGTCAAACTTTTTCATTCACCAGCAAAATGGAATTCAGCAAATGAAATTTTCCATTCCTTTATATTACTATATTAATCGATATATCCTGTCATACACCGATCTCAAAAACGATATATAATATCACAGTTTTTAAAGTCATTTGCGTGCTTTTTGTTTACGTACACCAATGGCGTAACTTTTTAGCACCACCGTAAAATATTTAAACTTACTCTTCAATGAGAATATTGAACCTCATTGTTAAAAAAAATAATTATTTCTCTATCGATCTGGATTTTATATTTTAAATAAAGGACCTTAACCGTGTCATTATTGTAAATAACGGAACGTGACAGTCGGTGGACGTACAAGCGTCGCAATGGGAAATAAATAGAACTTTTCAGAGCGACGCGTCGACACGGAATATTCGGTGGCGCCGCGTTCCGGCTATGGCGTTCTCTTTCAGTCGAAATCCAGATGGCATCGGGTATGTTTCACGGTGAAATAGAGAGAGAGAGAGAGAGAATAATGCAATTGAATGAGCGCCGGATCAGCAGCCCGGTGCCGTCTACAGGCAATCGGTCCGCGATCGCGGATATGTCTTGATCTAGCTTGGTGGAAATCGCGCCGTGGAAAATTGCCGTTTCGCGTCCGCGGCCCAGCCGGTGGCCGTACGCCGGAATGACCCAGTGAAAAGAGGTTTATACGCCGACGCCGGCGTGTTGCGTCGCGGTGCTCCGATGAACAGAGGACTCGCGTAACTCGGTTTACACGCTGGCATTCACACGGTAAAAAAAAGCCAGAACCGCCACAATAGTGGCTGGAAAAGGGCTGTTACAAAAAAAAAAAAGGAGAGAAGAGGATAAAAGCCCAATATCGCGAGGAATTAAACAAGTCAACTGGAAACCTGTCGCGCTAATCAACCGTTGTTTTGCTACCCTTTCGATCGAACATCGGCCCGCCGAAATCCGATTATCTCTTCATCTGCGACAAGAAATGGATCTCTATTGGACTCCTGTTTCTCGTGCTCGGATTGGTCGACGATTGTCGCGAGCTTGAGCCTACGATTTGTTTTACTGGTTTGCATCATTTTCTTGATTAAACTGACCGGTAGCTTGTGAATCAGTTGTTAAGGCAACCGGTAATTTGCTATCTATTATTGAGATATTATTATAGAATTTTTTAAATAATAGATTACTATATAATTTTTTAAATAATAGATTACTATATAATATTTTAAATAATAGATTTAGAAAATAGATAAAATAAATATTGTTTAATGTTAATGTTACGAAAATATAAAAATGTCTATGACTCAATGACCAGTCGGTGAAGTGTTAATAATTACAAAAAGCTGTCTTCTGCCATCTTTAGCATAATACAAACATGATTTATCTATATTCGTCATCACTCCATACAATTAGATTTTCCAAAAAATCTCGCATTATCACGATGACGGAAAGCGACGCCACTGCGTGGCAATTGTCCCGGGCATAAAGGGTAAGAAACCGAGGGTCGGAGAGACCATTGCGAGCCGAAATCGAAGGGGTGCAGCTTAGGATGCGGTCCTCGGGGTCTCCGGGGCGGCGAATTCGACCAGGTTCTTGTCAGCCGGTTTCTGCGAGGGTGGAAAGGTGGCGCAGGGTCCGGCAACCTTGGAAGGGCCTCGCGGGAGCCGCAATTCAGCTTGTCCAGCAGGCTGAAGCGGCGGTTTTTCCCCGCAAAAGTTACCGTCGCTGCGTGTAGGTACACCGACGCGGGGGTGTCGACACGCGGGGACGGGAAACAAGCGGATAGGGACGCGCATAGGTGTCCGGAATAGGGATCGACCCTATATCTCCTTACTGCTTTGCATATCCCAAGCGATGAAACCACTAAATCCGCGGAACGAATCGATCTTCCTTTCTTTCTCCGTTTTTTTTTCCCGCGGACGCCGACACCTCGTGGGAAATCGCGACGAATAACCGAATACCGACGGCCGAATCCACCGCCCCGCGCAGCTTTTGTTCGGGTTTACGCGAACGGCTTGCCGAATTCGCGCCGCTTGATTGTTTGCCAGAAAGATGCGCGATCGCGGTCGACAGTTGCTGTCCGCTGATAACCTATTGATAGGCGTGTCGATAAATGTGTTATCTTTGGGCCGCGGTTTTTATGCACTTATGGCTGGTATTATTAAGTGAAATGTGAGGTAGTGGGGTGATTAATAGCAACTTTTATGTTAACTCTTTGAATGATGATTTATTAATTGTTAATTATTAAAATTATTTGAGAGAGGAAGTATGTTGCACTTTGCTTCAGTGTCTTATAATTAATGCAGACAGTTTTTATTTTGCATAAAGGTTAGTTGAGGTTAGTTGTGTGCTAGGATTTTACGATAATGTGCAGATATTTTTTAGTGAACAAATTGGGTAAATATTGCAATTTTTCCTTGCATACCTATTCTTTATTTTTTTTTATAATTTATCTAAAATTAATGTCAGAAAACTTATCACATATGTCAGATATTCTTTTATCTAGAAATTAATTTTTTTTAAATACCCTGATAGTAAACTATTTCGTAATCAAAAAATTTCGTTCAAAATCCCTACTGTGTAACAATAAATCTAAGCAAGAGAAAAATAGAACATTTAAATATTAGGATATTATAAAAATAAATATTCAGATAAGGAAATCGTAATTTTGACATAAACTTGCCATAACTCTTAAACAGTAAATAAAGTAGCCTAAATTTTAAATATACAGTCACCCTCAGCCCCACCACTTCTACTGTCAAAGTCACTCATCGTTATCAAACTCTCGACAATCACCTAACGCTTTAATTAACCACGACAACGCTTCCCGCACCGAAACACCCGGACAAACAATTGCCAAGAATTCGCGAAGAATGTCCGTAGAATTCGTGCGATCGCGGCATAGAATTCCGTGATCGTCGGGGGAACTCGTCCCGACGAGCCGCAGTGTCACGATACCGCCAATGAAATTCGCGGTTCGCGTGATTAGCCGCCGCGGCAATAATACAGCGCCGCGAAACGGTTTTTCCACCGAGTCCGCGTAAGAGCTTCTGGGCCCGGCCGACCAGGTTCTAGCCCGCGGAGAGCAATTTCGCTACCGGTTAAAAAAAAAAAAAAAGTTAAACGAAGTTCCGACCGTTTCGTTTTGCGAAAACGCGCCCAAAAATTGGTCGCATTGTTCGCCGGTGGAAAACGTAAACTACAATACCGGTCTATTCCGTGGGAAGCCCGCAGATTATATGACCTATATTACGGCGACAAACGCGCGCCGTGGACTCTCTCTCTCTCCCCCTCTCTCTCTCTATTATATCTATGTACGTATTATGTAAACCGTTATGTGAACGGAAGGCGGGCAACAATTTCGAGCGCGGCCAGGATTAAAATCGAAGTTACGCGGCCCGTAATGAACGACAGACCGGGAAATAATGCACGCAACCGAGAGGGAGGGGAGGGGAGGGGGCTGAAATGTTAATCGTTTCCCGATATTGCGATCGGTCCGCCGAAGGAAAACCAAACGCGCTCCGCGCCCTTCTCGTTCGCGCGCGGCGGGGGTTTCGCGTCCGACACGATTCGGCCGGATCGTCCCGAGTCGATCCGTTCGTATCGGGCCCGGCGTTATTCGCTTCCATCGTTTGCAGACCGTCTGGGGGGGAGGAGTGTCGTCGTGATAATGAAAAACTGGTGTTCTATAAACGATCGAATGAGATCGCCGTTATTCGCCCCCGGAGGGGGGCAGGGAGGGCCGGTATCGTCGCGGAATTATTGCTCGATCCGGAAGCGGCAACAGTATGATTAAACTTAAATATTGAATCAAGTCGGAAACGAGATGGAATTTACTTTCCATCGTGCGGATTAATTAATAAAAATAACCGAAGCAATCGGATTAATTTGCATGCCGAGAGCGGAGCCGCGCTTTCGAAATGTACGCGACCGGAGGGACCGGGGGCGGGCCGAACAGAGGGCTGTCACAGGAGGGTGGTCTCTATCTGTCTCTCTCTCTCTTCCACCCTCCATCTCCCTCTCCCTCCCTCTGTCTCTCTCTCTCTCTCTCTCTTTCCCTCTCTTGCTCTTTCTCTCTCCCCAGCCGCCTCTCTATCGCTCGGTTTTAGCGCACGCACTGTCACGTAATTTCGAAATCATCGGCCGACACACGCGCTCACCATTATCCCGATTGTTGCGCTGGTTTCCGAACGGGGTAAAGAAGCCCGGCAAACAGAGGCGGTTTTCTCACAAAAGCGTGCCGTGCCCGCGAAATCCCGACCACCGACGCGGCATAAAGATCCGCCTCGATTCACTCCAATTTCAAATGTTATCCCGTTTTTGTTTCGAGAAGACAGAACCGCGAAGCGACCGCCGCGCGTTCTATGAACCGATTGTTTCTCTAAAATTAAATGTAATACTCGCCATCCCGTTGACGACTGTCCACACTGTCGATTTTACACATTTATGGTAAGAAAGGGTAATTAAAGTTAAAACCGCGAAGAGATTAAAATTTGGTCGAATTAAAATTATTAAATTAAAAAAGAGTTAAAATGATTGAAGTCAGAATGTAGTTGCTACTTGGTTTTTATCTTTTGTGATTGATGTAAATAATTTTTATATATAAATTATTTATAAATGTCTGCAGTCTACTGAATATTGAGAATATGCGCAGTTTTATAAATTAGAGTTTTATAAATAATTTTTAATATGATAGAATATATAAAAGTATTGACAGGTATCTCTCGCATCATACATTCGTTGTAAGATCATTTTCCATTACACTGACCTATAACACGTTCCGTGCCAGGTGTTCCACAGGTGGTACATGCTTGGATGTTTATTTAATGAGCTAAAAAATAGTGTACAACAAATCTGGAATTAAAGAATTAATTGCCACCGCAAGAATGAATCGCAATGAATTTGTTTTATTATCATATACGATTATTAATAATTGCAGATAATAAAACAAGTTTCGGTGAAATAACAAACGACCAGATTGAAGAGCCGAGTAAAAATAGCTCGGCATAGAACCTGTTAAACGAATCATTCCATGCCCTCTTCGCTTCTCTTAAAATACGCACGATCGTTATCGTAAAATCTGATCGATCGCGCCAGTATTTGCGGAGCGGTCGGAACGATCGATTTATCGCGATCCTCTGGCCCGATTCCATCGTCGGCGAGTTCCTCGAACGCCGTTCCCTCTTTATTCCCCGGCCGATGCACTTCACCGCAGACAATCGCGCCCGCCGACGAGCGCTCCGCCGAAGAAGAAAATAAATCACCGGTCCGCGGCCGAGCAATTGTTTTTGACTTGCAACGAAAATGCAGAGGTTATCTGCGACGGTAGGAAACAATTTGTAATATTTCGGCGAGCCAACGCGCCGCGGGATTTTCCTCTCCCAAGAACCGAACGTTTAAATCTCGGCGGCACGTAGGACTGGGTTTCTCGCACGTAGAACTGTATAATCTACAGATAAGGGGCTCCCCGACCGTGTAGAAATGTGGAAATTACCAGAAGCTAATGCGCCGCGGCGTCGGCGTCGGCGTCGGCGTCGGCAGGGGCGTGATAACGGGAACGGCGATGCATCACCCGACGAGTTTTCGTTCGTATTCTATTACGCGATCGCATGTACAGGGACGGTCAGCCGCGGACTATAGAGTATCATTATTTGGGGAAATACCCCACGGACGGAACGAGATAGGTCTGAACTAGCTAATGAACAGAACTAATGAAGCAGGCGAGCGCGGGGGTGCAGAACGGCAACGGGGAACCAACGGCTAATAGTGTTAGGGGGAACACACGTGCGCGGCCGCGGAAATGTAAGAACACACGGCCCCTGCCGCGCCGGAGTGAATTTCTGTGTCGCAAATTTTACCCGTCAAAGGAGGACGGCGTCGTAAATTTCCTAATTCGCCGGCCAGATCGTGGATCGCCTAAAACAATTGCCAGAGGGTGCGCGGGGCGGATCTGATCAAAGGCGAGTTCAGAGGAAGATTCGGCAATCAGCGAACTGGTCTAGGACGATCCTTGGATCTGTTCGACGTAGGTGGATCTGTTCGACGTTTTAATCGTGACACGGAAAGCGTGGAAAACCTTGATCGATTGCCATCGTCACTTTTCTCGGAGATTTTCGGATACCTAAGCTAACACGTTTTTTTCTGATCTATGCAAAAGGTTGTACATTTCGTAGAGTGTTCCTTTTAAGTTTCGCAGCATTTAAGCTTTTTATACAAGACTGTCGTGTATTATTTGCCATTTGCCAAGTGGAAACGTTGCGGTGAACTAAACTAAAGAGTTATTTGATTCAAGGACAACTTATTTATTCCTAAAAATCATTACTAATTTGATAAAAGTCCTATGAAAATTGGCAGACAATTTCATACAGAATATAAAAGAGAAAACCCTGCAAAATCGGGAGAATAATTAAACGATTTGAAGAAAACGTTCCACTGCATATCGCATCATCTTTCATACTCTATAGAAATTACTCAGTCTTTCACACTTATAAACTAACATAAGTCACTCTTAAAGCTCGTCAGATGTATCATGAAAATTGTTTAGAAAAACGCTGCAACGATTTCCAATGCCGCCATTCCGGTGTGAAAGCTTAACGAACCCGAGCACGGTGAATTATTCCCCCGATGATTTCCATACGTCGGCGAAGGGAAATGAGGTTCCCCTGTCGGATTGATTAAAATTTCATAATCCGTGTGGAAAAATCGCGAAACTGGAAGTGCGAAATGAGTAGAAACCGCGATACCTTTCTGGGTACAATATGTCGGCGATCCAGAGAGGAGAATCGAAAATGTGAAATAAAATGGCACAGGTACCGGAAGTGGAAGGCTCGCAGAAGGGCCACTCGCAGGTCCGAGCCGGCCGAGTCCCTAAATTCCGTTTTTCGCCGCAAGACCCTGTACATCAGAGCGATATTGGAACGACAACGGAAGGGTCGGGACTGTAAGGGAAGGCTGCGGCGGCCAGGGCGAGAGATAAGAGGGCGGGACGAGGGGAGGGCAGATGAGATAGAGAACAGTCGGTTATACGTGACTACGGTGAGGTTGGTATGTCTATGGAAGGTTGGTGCACCGCACCTAGGCGCCCGCGCCGCTACTCGGAAAGTACAGTGGCAGTAATGGTCTACTAAATCACATTATATTGTTTCTTGAGGGGCGAGAGAGGACGGCGGCGAGAGGAATAGAGAGCGAGAGAGAGAGAGAGAGAGAGTTGATGGGAGGATAGGGAGGAAAGGCCTCTCTCTCGCGCCTCGTGTTGTCTGAGAGCCCCGCTAGAAAACAACCGCCCGACGCCCTCCCCGGGCCCGCAAACCGCCGCTGCCCGCAGAGATTGCGGAATATATGTTTGTACACACGGCTGTTATCTACGGGCAACGTACGCGCGGACAGGGACACGCGGTTCGAAAACCGTTTATTTCCGGTCCGCGGGCCTGCCTTCCGGACGGCGCTTAAAAATCGAAAACGGGTCCGCGTCGAACAACGCTGCTGCCGCCGCCGCCTCTTCCGCACCGGAATGCCCGGCGTACGGCGACGGTGACAGCGATTGTTCCGGCGAAAGTATTTCATCAACCCTATGTCTCTGTTACGACTCGAAGGGGGGGAGCGTTTCGGTTATTCTACCCTCCGATATCACGCTGGATTAGTCTGGCTCTGATTTTATTTTCGATGTAGTAAAAATAGAAATTAATTCGACACGCAAGCGTGATGTCGAGTTCTAATAAAAGAGAGGAGCTTACGTGCTTCGATGAAAAAGTGTGAGGGAAAGAGTTGATCAAGTGTCGAAATATCAAACAAAATGTTGGGGATTTTGTCTAAAATATGAGGGAGTCGGGTTTATTTATATTATAATATGTTGAACAAGTAGACTGTTATTAGGAGATTTATAATACGTAATGATTGATCTAATATTTTCTACAGTGAATTCTAACTTTCTACTTTCGTTCCTACTTTGCTTTAATTACGTGATTTTAGTTATGTAGGGATGATGTTGGTTATTTAATCAGAAAGAATGATATACTATATATAAGAATAATATTATTAGTAACTTAAGTAATTTAAACTTCTACAGTAAGTCGTGTACGAGTCGCTTTCACCCCTTGAGGACACACTTACTTCATTGTTACAATGATTGGAGGTCTTTCGATTGTAATAATTTTTTAAAACATAAAATACATGTTTATTAGTATATCTACGATATATCTATAATTTTATTTCAACTTAAAACAACGGAATAATATTCATACCTCACAGGTTCTTACTGAAACTCTTCATCAAGAGTCATATAAAGTGTGACAAGGAGTTAAGTTGACCCATTTGTATTTAATCCTTGTCGGGCGAGGACTTTTAAAAGTACCAGCAATATTTTCCCAGATTTCAAACCCAAAACCATCAAAAGGATGTACAATTTCTCTCGATATAATATTACGAAAATAAATTATATGTCCATAATTTTTTGACTGAGATATATTTTGTTGGCAACTAAATAATTGCGGATTCAAAATAAGAAGGAAAATTCAATTCTTTTGCTTAAAAATATAAGTTTATTCAATTAGACTTTCAAGGCTTCATTTTAAATCACTGTATATAACATAAAAATTCAATCACTTAATTGCCAACCCAATAGATAAGATCTTAATCTCGTCGACGTTCTAAAATCTGTAAAAGACGATAGCAAGTCTAAATATCGCAGCTTCGAACAGTAGAGGTTCCATCGCATTCGCGCTTCTCTTAGAAGCCAGTGTCCCGGAATAATTCAGATTTTTCGTCGATCCGCAAAAATGTCCACTACCAGGAGCGTGGGTCGGTCGCTTCCGAAGGCGGGTCGCGCCAATCGGGGCTTTAACAGAGTTGTCGGGCGCGCCGCGGTCTCCGCGTCGCGTTAAAAAATTGTCTACGTAACAACGCGAGGAATGTTGATAAAGCAGGCGAATTCATTCCGGGGGAGGGGTCAGAAACTGGCGGATACCTAGCGTTAATAACTACATTCCGGCCGTATCTTGCCGTGGGAACGGGCAGTCGACCGTGTCAGCGAACACAAGCGAGCACTGCGCAACGGTGTTCCTAAAATTGCGGACACTTCAGCTCCTCGTCACGATAACGGGCCGCGGCGTGGCTCGCAACTTTCCCCTCCGTGTGTGTGTGTCGCGCGAGCGAGCGAGCGTGAGCGCCGGGGGGATGACGGAAAAACAACGGTGGCTCGCAGACACGCCGGCCCGCGACATTTTCTTGTTCCTGACGGTCTAATCAAAAGTCAAGGGTCATTACTTCCGTACAATTGAGAGCGTTCGAGGGGGGCGAGGCGGCGGACGGGGTCGAACTGCATCCGCGCGCATTAGGGGCGCAACGGGCCACCCTTTAAACCTTCTTACGAGCCGCGCGGAGAACCGTTGGCTGCATCGAATGGAGCCGTTCCCGCCCGAGGACGATGTAAATGCGAACGATTATTTAAATGGATACGCTCTTACAGATTTAATCCTATTACTTAGATAATAACGCCGGCGTGTAATAACCGCGGACAAATTTCGCCCGCGCGCTCGCGCTACGGTGTTTACGGCTCGCCTCCGACGGTCGAGATCAAGCTATTTCTCCTGGAAGGCGGAAGATTAAGATCCGCGCAGGAGGGGGGCAGAAAAAAATGTTGGATAAAGCGGCGGGAGACAGTTTGGGCGCGAGGTGAGAGACGCGGCCCGGGCAATTCGTTACGACAGGATTACCAAAATTGTGACAAAGTAGCCACAATTTTACCCGGGGGTCGGGATGAAACAAGACGTTACGGCGCGCAGGGCCGTTCCGCGGAATGCTCGCGCTTAATTCCATGAGAACGTATCGCCGCGCCGTTACGCGGGGCCGCAGTTTGTTTATAAAACCCCTGGCGGCTTAACGAGCACGGCCGGCTAAAAAATAACGGGCCGCGTCGGATCGAAGGAATCATGGACAATTAACGGCCGCGGCCGTTGCTCCGCGTGACAGAACCGACGGGGGCCCTCCATTCTGTAATCAAGCGGCCCCGCGCGGGAACAACAAACGCGAGCAAATCAAACGGAATTTTATCTTGGAGATAAACTGCTCTGCGAGCGGTGTACGTCGAAACTCCGTCGGTGACGTTCGAGTGGGTTAGAAACGTTGCGGTGTAAGTCAGATTTTTCCTCTATACACGAAACGAAAGATGATATTGTTCATTAATATGTGCAGTACTTATTGACAAAATTTATTCGCCAAAATTCTTGAGATAATTTACAGTCAACTTTAATTAATACCAAAAGTTTCTAGTATCTTTGTAATTTATTTCACACGTCTTTTTAATAATTTGGATAAATTTAATCTTGAGATAATTTACAGTTGAGCTTGCCTAATACTAAAAGTTTGTAGCAACTTTATAATAATCTATTTCATTCTTCTTTTTAATATTTTTGAATATCTGGATTATATTTTCAGAGATAAGTGAACATTTTAAAAAATGTGACCCATGACTCACGCATTTAATTATCGTACCTTTGCAAACTCTTAACAACGTCCTGATCAATTCGCGTGAATCGCAACGATACGGAGCAGAAATGTGACGAACAAGGGGCCGGGAGTGCCTGGCGAATTCCCCTATCGAGGAATTACGTTCGTTACGATCCTCCTCTTAGTTTGCTACCCCCCGACGCAATTAGCGTAGCCGGCGGTCTATACCGTGGAAAAAATAATTGGCCATGGGGAACTTACCGGCGAAGCGGATAAGAGAACGGAAACCAGCGTAGCGACTGACCTGCAAAAGAAAACATTGTTATGAAACGCTAAGGAAGCATCGCAGCGCGGCTGGGAAGGGGGAGTCGCATTGTTCCATGGGGATGGTAGAGAAATAAAAAGAGAGGGAGAGAGAAAGAGAGAGAGAAAGAGATAGATAGATAGGGGAAGAGAGCGGATGGGAGCCGATGAGAAATAAAGGGCCGAACCCGGGGCCGGTGGGGGTCGGTCGCCGGTAAAATACATCCAGCGGGTCGCAGCAGCACTTCTGGCCGAGCAGAAGGCTGCCGTGGACGTGAAGGGGATGACGACGATTCCTTAATGCAACTAGCAATCGTAACGTTTACCGGGTTGAGGGCGTACATCCCGTTCTTAGCGGCCGGCCATTCTACCATCCGCCATTGAAAAGTGGCGAGCAGATTGCGACGAAAAGGGACATTATACCTGCGAGTGGAGCCATTGACAGAGATAGCGGTAAAGAAAAGGCGGCTGCCGGCGTTCGGCGAGAAGGGGACGCTGAACGGGCCGAGAAGGGCCGTGAGGGGGAGGGGGCTGGATGGTGGCAGCCCCGGGGGGTGGAAACGTGTCTGAAAGGAGCGGAGATAAGAAGCCGGTGGAAGGAAAATGTCTAGGACGCCGGTGGAAACGGATAGAAGGAGGTGTGGAGGAAAAGTAGAAGGAGGTGTGGAGGAAAAGTAGAAGGTGGCGTTGCTCGGTCAGGAGAGAAAAAAAAGAAAGGAAGAGGGAAAAGATGGCGCGCGTTCGCGGCTAGGTCCGAAACGGCGGGATATTTCTCGGTGAGGCGGGAGGAGGAGGGTGGGCAACAACGAACACCGCGATATTTTCGTCGGGTTTCTGGTCTTATTTCATAGGGAAGGAAAATACGGGAAGCATTATCTCGATATCGCTCCCCGGCAGGCGGGGGCGGGGCCGCGCAAAGGACGCGAGGCGTCTTTGAGGTTCCCCTTTCTTCCTTTATTTGACCGAGTCAAATGGAAAGGAGGAGATGATTTCTCTGTGCGAACAACGACCGTAAACGTTTGCCAGGCGTTCATTGTGGGCATCGTCTTAAGGGAGCTCTCTTTCTCCTTCTCGCTCTCTCTCTCTTTCTCCCTTTTTCCTTCTCTCTCTAGCTCCCTATACTTCTCCCTTTCTCACTCTAGTTTTCTCTCTTTCATACTTTATCTTTCTCTCTTTCTCACTCTATCCTTCTCTCTGTCTTACTTTATCTTTCTCTCTCTATTTTTCTCTCGCTATCTTTCTCTCTCTATCTTTCTCTCTCTACCTCTCCATCTCTCTCCACCTCCCTCACTCTATCTCTCCATCTCCGTCTCTCTCTAACCGTCTCTCTCTCTCGCTCGCTCGCTCGCTCGCCCGTTCCTCGAAGAGTGCTTAGCAGTCTACAAAGGAGGGAAATGCGAGAAAAGCTGTGAACACGGCTCGCCGCGTCCACCATCTCCGATCCGCTCGCGAACAAGAAGAATAACCGAGCGTGAAGAACGGGCAAGCCGCCGCGGATCAACGCAAACGGGAAAATGAATGGGATTAAAGCGGTAAAGACGTTTTTCTCCGGGACGGTTTTATATTAAAAAGACGGAGACGTATCTGGATACAACGGGATGTCTCGACGGCCGCGGATGCCGGAAGAAAATATTTGGCTGAACTAATTCTTGCGCGTCTGATGCTGGAGATGTTGAATCTTTGGTCGCGATCCTCCGCGTTTCTACTTTCGAGAAAAGGATAAGAATGAGATCAATCGTAGCTCGTTTTGGTGGATCAAACTTTCATTGTTACCGCTTTGGGTGCACCTTTTCATATCAATTTTTGATTTGAATATAGGCGAAGAAGGAAAGGAGGTTTTCGGTGTTAAAAATATTGAATGTGGTTCTTATAGTCTATGGTTAATATGTTATAGTTTTATGAAGAAAAATCGTACTACAATCAACCTTAACGTATATCAGAGGGTAGAACTTGTAGTTTTCTGTTCGCAAGTGTGTCTTTTTAAATAAATTCTTGGATCAACTTTGCGTAAAAAAATCGAATAGCAATCAACGTTAGCCCATTTTGAAAATTAAAACATCCACTTTTCCTCTCCTAAGCGCTTCTTCTCGCATAAATTATTTAACGAACATACAAGTGAAATATCAACTTAGCACTCTCCATATCCCCATTACCATCTCCAAATCGCGTCTTCGTCTCTCGCAGAATCCAAGAAATTTTTCTCTCCGCTCCAGCCTTCATGACTACAAAGATCAAAGACCGCCTTTCACAACGAGAGCACGAAACTCGACGTACGATTGTTTTCGGTGGAACGAAACAGCAAGGAACAATCGTACGTCGAAATTCGCGTAGTCGTAGCAAAGAGTAAATTTCAAGCTCGAGAATCGGGCTCCACTCGCTCAGCTCGCGCGGAATCGTTTTGCACGATGTGTATAAGGTGTGATACACGTGACACCTCTCTCTCTCTCTCTCTCTCCTGTTTCCGAGCCGAGAACGTCTTGGAGACCGCGAGCACGCGTTTAGCCGCCGCCAGAATGCGTGGAACTCGGGGAACGATTCCGGCGTTCCTTCGAAACTCGAACGGACACGGCTGGTGGGAGCCCGGCTCGCGACAACAAGAATTCCGTGGACGTTAACTGGGTCTACTTATCCGCACTTCCGCGAGTTCGCCAACTTTCTACCGGAAGCCGAAAACAGCTCGAGCCCCGGACGCGTTTAGATTCCAGAGGCTGGCCCCTCCGTCCGGGCAGAGATCGGTTCGCGGCTTCGTTGCCACTCGAGAATATTTCGTTCAACGGCGATGCCACGGAAAATTGGTGTTCTTCCACCCCGCCGTTCGTAACGCATAGTAATTATTAACGTGCGCATCGGTTTTTATTTAACGCAACGCAATTACACCCCATTAAACGGGAATTAATTTCGTGCCGGCAAATAGAATTCCATTCTCCCCCGAAGCTACGCGTTTTAATTTGTTCTGCGATTTTTATTAGTCGCGACTGCATGGGAATGAAGTTGAAATTATAAAGTCCGCGGAATAATTTAATTGCTCCGGGGAAACGATGCCTCTGTATTCGCAAGCGGGACCGACCGACCGGCTAGGCACCTTCGGATCGGAAACGAAAAGTTTATTAAATCGCGTCGGAGTGTAACGCGCTCGCAAGATCGCGGCAAAAAAAGGGACCGGATAATTCGAGCGCGAATCTATGCCGGGAACCAGAGTCTCTGGTGTGTGTGTGTGTGTGTGTGTGTTTTTTCTTCACGGGCAGACTTTTCCCCCGTGGAAAATCGATCGGGAATGCGGGACGTGCAGGCGCGCGGTTAATGCGTCTGACCATTACCGGCTGTTTCTACTTGTTGGGAACACCGAGCGACGTTATCTGTCTCCGATCGTTGCGGCCCGATAGAAGACAATCGAACAGGTAAAGAGACAAACGGTGCCGTAACACTGACAACGGCTGAACGAGCCGCCCAGAGGCCGGGGCATAAATCAACCGTTCCTCTCGAAATCGTCCCGCGATTTTTCGAACGTTCGTCCACCGGGAAATTGTTAAACGTTTTATCGACCTTCGCGTCTCGTACGTTTAACTCTCGTGCGACGTACTTTTCTGATAAAAATAACTTGAGTATGGTTAATCCCTTGCAGTATGATTCTTTTTATCATCCGACGTCGGCGGTAAGTAAGCGCGGACTCCGCGACCGAAAACGCGTTCGTCTCGGCGAAGACGTCGGGGGCCCGTTCCTTCGCGAGGCGTTGTTTCATGGGGAAAGCGTCGCGCCGGTTACCTGGAATTAAAATGAGGTTGCCCGCACCGCAACTACCGCAGTTACCCGCAGTGTCTCCTCGGGAATTCCGAGGTTACGCTCTTACGGGCTCCCAGCAGGCGTGTGATCGCCGACTTGTGGACACTGAGAACACTTTGGCAAGTTTGTAGCGGCGGTCTTAACGAAGCGAGACCTACTGCAGAACCGAGGACCCCCCTGCCCACCATAGCTTTCGAGTTAAGACTGCCCCTTTATAGTGCCCCGTCTCGCGTGTGTGAACTCGCAACGGTTCGTTTGTCTCTCCCCGTTTCCCTCGGTCCATCTCTCCGTCCCTTTCTCTCCCTCTGCTTCTCCCTCTTTCCCTCTCTCCCTCACTCTATCTCTGTCTATCTGCCTGTATCTCCTTCTATGTAACTATCTATTTGTCTATACATCTCTATCTCCTCCTATCTATCTATTTGTCTAGCTACATCTATCTCCTTCTATCGAACTCTTTATATGTCTATCTATCTCTATCTCTTTCTAACTAACTATCTATATGTCTGTATATCTTTGTCTCCCTCCCTATATTTCTGTCTATCTCTATCTCCTTCTATCTATCTATCTACCTATCTATCTATCTATCTATCCATCTATATCTTCTCCTATCTACCTATCTGTCTATCTATCTCTATCTCCTCCTATTTATCTATCTATCTATCTCTATCTCCTTCTAACTACCTAGCCGTCTATCTACCTCTGTATCCATCTATCTGTCTACCTCCCTCGTACGCGCGCGCGCTTACTCAGTCGGCCCGCGTCGAGCAATCTCTCCCGATAAATTCTCTGTAACTGGACCCGGTTGATCGGCGTGCCGCGTGAAAATTAATCGAACGTAAATCCATTCGGGTGCAAAACTATGTACACGCGGTACGATGACCCCGGCTCAAAGTATTCGATCAGAATTGTCGGCGTGATTAACGGAGGAATTATTCGCGTTGGCGAGCCTGGACGAGAGCGCGGTATCGCGCGTGTCGCTGCGACCGACGTGGAAGCACGGATCGTCGAAAAACACCGAGCTAAAAATGCTGTCGCGGCGACGCGGAATGTTCCACGTCGCTGTCCGGAGAGCCCTCCTTCGCCGTCGCGTACTCAAATGAGGCGTGCGAGCGACTTTAATCGGCTTTGGATCCAAACGAAACACGGTTTATCGAACATCCGCTGCGTTTTAATCAGATTTTCAAACATCGGGAGGAGGGGAGGGGAGGGGACAAGCAGATTTCACGGCGTTAACGTCTTTGGGCTAATGAAACGTTGCTCCCGGTCCAAGTATTTTTCATCCTCAAACGTATTATATCCACTTTGACCTTTTCTGTTCGGTGGCTTAGTGTTCCCCGGCTCTCTCTCTCTCTCTCTCTCTCTCTCTCTCTCTCTCTCTCGGCCGCTCCCCCCTTCGGCCTTCTGTTACGCGGCGCGTATTTCAATTAGATTTTAATTAAAAATCTACGACACGGTAATCCGGACGCGGGCACGAATCAGTCGCCGGCCCGACAAACCTTTTCTGTAACTAACGAGTTTCCGATCCGAAACCGGGAGACGGAAGAGCCGCGCGAACCCCGGTTACCTTTGCTAAAGTCGAATCGAGCGGCCGAATTTTTTCGAGCTACGAGACGCATTTGCTGATCGTCCATAATTTATTCGCAGATGTCCATATGATCAGCACGATTCTATGTATCGTAGGCGACATGCTGACAATCGTACGAGGGCAATTATAAAAGAGCTAGGCTCGGCGAGGCGCGCAATTTCCAAGTGCCTTTGCTCCAGCCGAATCAAGCGTCCGAATTTTTCGAGCAACGCGACGCATTTTCTCATCGTTTATAATTTATTCATATATAATTTATATTTATTCATACATAATTTATCATGACCACATGTTCAGCCCTACTCCCCGTATCACGGGTGACACGCAGGCGATCGCCCGACCGTAATTATAAAAGAGTTAGGCTCGCCGAGGCCGGCGAAACATTTTCGATTCTATCTTCCGCGGGCACTACGGCGCGTGTAACGTCGACAAAGCAACCGCATTCTATTTACCCTTGCGCGGGAGCTTCGGCCTCGCGGCTGACCATTTATTGCCTCCATTTCCCCGCTTCGTAATTCCGTCGGGGCGCCGCGAGGGACACGAGGCGATCACGGAACGCGGCGCGAGCGCGGACCCGATTCGAGAAAAATTAATCGGGAACAACGGCGCGCCGCGGCCGTGATGCCACATTAACACGCCATCCGCGAATCTACGGTCCGTTGCGCGGAGACGTCGATGGCCTACGATGCCAATAAAATCCGTATTCTTCGACAATTCCAACGTCTACTTGGACGGCTTCCCCTCCTCCTCCTCCTCCTCCTCCTCCTCGCCATTTGCATATCGATCCAACTTTATGCTGATTCAAACTTCCGCGATTCCAATTTCTTTGCCAGCGGGATGTTTTGTATTACTTATCTGGCGAGAACCGACTGTTCGCGTTGGCTAATTAACAACGCCGCCGCGGTTGAGCTGCGATTTAACCCTTCGGCTACCGCGCTAACAATCGCGAAAGTTGCATAAAATCGGAATTTTGCTCGAACTAAGTAACCGTAGGCCGGCTAAACTCCACTTTGACTCGATTGTTTCTTTTATTTATTTATTTATTTATTTATCAAGGTCTGCTCGTTGGTTGCTTCGCGCCAGTCGAACTCGCTTCTAATTGCTCAGCGTTTTTCTTTAACCTCTCACACTATAATAACGAGTCCGACTCGTGATACATGCAAGATCTATTAATTACCCGAATATTATTAATTTCTATTAAATCGAATTTATTTTTCTATTATCGAAGTCTGAAGACGAAAGTGCATAAAGATAATAAAATGAATAAGAATTGTCGTATTTAGAAAAATATTAAGGATAAATAAGTGCTAAGCGTGAAAGAAATCATAGTGTTAATTAAAGCCCTTGTACTACAATTTTTGTTGCTTTTATTGTTTTTAGGTACTTTTATTTCTAAGCTTTCATAACAGAAGAATTTATTTTTATTTCCATATAGTGGAAATTAATAATATTAATATTTATTAGATCCTGCATGAAATCTGTATCACGAGTCTGACTCATTATCACAGTGCAAGTGGTTAATAAAAGTTTCTTCAAGCGACCTCTGGATTGCCTTATTCCCCTATTGCGAGTGACTTCTGGGACACCCCGTAGTTAAAACACGCCTTGGGCCACAGCGTTCGCAAACCATATCGAGGCGTGTCGAGCACGGAACGCGCGTTGTTATATTCTGTAACATAAATATGGGCCGTTTAATCTCGTTCGCGCCCTCGTTGCATCGGATTAAAACGCATTTAATTATCGCCCGCAGTATTTAGACCGCCTTGTTCTACGTGCGCGGCCAATAAACAGAGAATCGCGTCGATCGGCTTTCACCGTTGCGGCCGGCAATGAGAGTAGTCACTTTGATATGGAAGAATCGAAAAATTGTTTAACGCGGCTCGGTCCGGGCGGCGGTTACACGAGCGGCCATAAGAGTGCTCGAGATCGATGGCCGGCAATTCCAGTCCACTCGATGCTAAATCACGGAGGGGGATGGGGAGGGGGGAGGTCGGGGGGGGGGGTGCTGAATGCGCAACCTGTCCCGCGGTGAGCCGGTTATGACATCGCGAGGCGGAAAATCCGCGCGCGGCGATGTCAGGCATTCCGACCCGAAAAAAGGTCCGGCATTCCGCGAGTTCGCGCGACGGTATTTAGCCCCGGCGGTTTCCGATATGAATGCCCGCGTATCGCTCGAACGAAGGAGCATTTTCTGTGCAGAGGGATCGCGGATTTCCCGATCGGAGCCGGCGCGAGCCATTCCTTGGATTCCTGGACGGCGCGCGGATGTTTCGCCGTTCCGCTCGTTGGAAATTGGCCGTGACGTCGCCGATTATCATCCGGCAGTTATCGCGCCCGAGCGCTGATCGGATTTCAACCCCTTTCTGTGTAACAACGAGTCGGACGAACGCTTCGCATCTGATCTAATAAATACGATTAACAAACGTTTTTATTAAATCGAAAGAAAATTTCAATCTTCTGTCACTGAAATCTGCGAATGAAAATAAATGAAGACGATCGGGAAACAGCAACCCCCTTTTTTTTATCAAGTAAATTATCATAAATATTATGTATTAATTTACATAAAATTAACAATAAATTTATTATGTATTAATTTTAATTATATTGTAATATTATCATACAATATTCATCGAGTAGATATTAACGACGAAAAAGTGCTAACGCGAACGCAGTTCTGAAAGAAGTCGTTGTACATATTGAGAAATTACATTAGCGGACATAATTTTCTGGTAGACCTAATATTAGCCTAAATCATTTGGTGGTTTATGGACGGAATTATTGCACTATTTATAATTTTTCAGGATATCTGTAAGTGTCAATCTCCCATTTGAAAGGAACTATTAGAGGCGTTATTTTTCCAAAAACGATTTATTTACCCAAAATATACTCAATTCATTTTAATACATTTTTCTCAACGAGATATTAATGCATAGATGCCTGTCTTAAAGAAATTCCAATTTTAATACCAAGAAACTCTAATATACTATTTTTCAGACTATTTTTATTTTCATACTGTTATAATTTTGTGCGTTTTATTACAAAATCTGTTTTACGATGAAATGCAAAGGATTTCTGGGTTTTGTAAAAACGCAGTTAGGAACGCGGCGTCGCAGGGCCGGGGAACAAAGTCTGGTCTGAGAACAATCAAGGCTGCTTGACAAACAAGTAGGAAACACTGGGGACAGCTTAATAGCAATATTGGTCACTGTTAACTATACGGTCGTAATTAGAGCCGTGGCTATTGGTATTCTGAGGGATTCCTGAAGCTAAAGCCCCGCAACAGCGTGCAGCGCGACATAATTTACCGAAATAGCTGTACGATCGCGGCCGGCATACCTTTGATAACGTCATTAAATGCACATTCTGCGGCATGGACCCGGTCCTCGGCCAATTTTCCGCGATGACAAAGGGTGAGCTCGGAATTGGGATCCCTGCGGGATTACATCAAGATCTTCCGGGAGCGTCTCTCTCCCTCCCTCCATCCCTCTCTCTCTCTCTCTCTCTTTCTATTTATCTATCTATCTCTATCTCTCTCATTCTCATTCTCTTAGCGCGCTATTCCAATCATTCCGTATTACATCGAGTTTCGCGAGAATTTCTTTCGCAGGAAACCCGATTATGCGATCTCGTGGACGATTTGCGAAGCGCCCGGTTAAACGACGCCGAAACATCGACGTCTTATTGCGTCGGAGGCGTCGGCGTCGGCTACAGAAAATGAAACCTTCGAGCGAATCCGCCGACGAACGCGAATCCGTTGGTCCCGCTATCAGGTTACCGCGCGACAGTGTCGTTTGCGCGCTGATTCCGGGCTCGCTCCCCGTTTCGCCGCCGCGTAACAGCCGTTTCCCTTTCGTTTGTTTACCATTCCGGAGGAAAGCGCGAATTGGTTGCCCCGGGGGCCCGGAAAATTCCGCGGAAGACGCCGCCGTCTCGTAAATTCGATGTTCCATTTAGAATCGATTTGTATTATCTTGTAACGGGACCGAGCTGTTGCAATGCGTCGCGCTGTTACGAGCGGCGCACTGCATTGCTACAGAATTTGTTGTTAGATTATATTGACGGGTGTTAATATTAAAGTTGGGATAATTAGAGATTTTGTAAATTAGCAGTAACAAGATAGCGATGCCATTTGTAATGACACAATTTCGAATTATACAAATTTTGAAATGTAGAAATGAGAAAGAAGAGAAGCGCGAATGTGAGTATTGTAAAATTGTAAAAATTGTTGTAAATATCAGACTGAAAATGTCATAAATATAACAGAATAAAATACAATACAATTGAATATAATTTAATGTAATAAATGTATTTAATACAATCGTGAATGTGCGGTATAAATATAGAGACGTAGAGATATAGGTTGCCAGCTAAAATTCGAACGCGTAGCTAAAAGTCCTCTTACGAAAATGACAAAAATTAATAAAATAATCTTCGCTGGCGTAACATTCTAGAGGGCAAAAATTTAGACATGAGCGAGCCACCGTCTTCGAAAAATAAATATCTCGCCATCCAATCTTACGTCCTTGTATCGCAATGCGTCAAAGTTTGGTCAACAAAATCAACCGATAACAGTCTCCTAGTCTCACATAAATTAAACCTACGGATCGTTCATTTTTGCTACCAAATTCCTCGCTCAATTTAGCAAAATTTTTTTCTCCCCTCGACAACAAATTCCCAGTCAACGCGGTCACGAGATAGAATCTCGGAAAAGACAGCTGCAAACAAACCAACGCGTAGTAGAAACTCTTGACAACGACGTCGAGAATATCGCGCGTCGGAATTCTGAAAACGCCCGTGAACGCAGCACGCTTGAATTTCTAAGGACAGGCGTTAGGGTCAAGGCTTTATTTTTATTCGCCGCGGAGAGATTGTCTTTCACCTGCCCTGTTAAAAATACATCGCGGAAAATTTCGAACGGCGCGCGGTTAGTTCTTATTTTTAGCGGCGAAGGCGAGCCGGTTTTTTTAATTTATAAAGACGCTCGAAGGGATTAACGAGGTTAAAAAGGGAAAGGGAAAGGGAGTGTGTTCAAGAAGCGGGCACACCTGGCTGGCTCGGCTTACGGAGCACGTAGTGTCGCAGTCGGGGCTGACCTACATATAAGCCGCACCACCACGCTCCGATCCAGACCCCCATTCCCCTGCGTCAGGCGACTGTTAGAAGAAACGCGGCTGCCTATTTCCATGCGGCCACAAGAAACACGCCGTCTCTCTCTCTCCCTTTACCTCTTGCTCGATATCTCAACAGCGTGCAGAAAGAGATAGAGAGAGAGAGAGAGAGAGACCGAAATTATAATAGACACGATACATGTTCGACGTCCCCGGCCGCCGTCGACGCTGCAAATCGTTGGATTATGCAAGTCGCTTGCCACCGGCCACGATATTTCTGTATTTACTCCGAAGGCGACGGCGAAACTTTAACAAATACACCGATAAACAGCCGGAATCCTCTGAAATACTCGGCTGCGGCACGTTGAGCCGGCGAGAACGTTCGATTATCCTGCGAGTAATCGGCCGACGCAGGACCTTTGCGGGTTCGGTATCGCTGGGATTAGCCCCCAAGAACGCTTCCGCATAGCCTGAATTTGTTTTTAATATCGCTGGTCGACTCTTCGAAGCATCCAGGATTATTTAGTTATTTATTTAATTCAAGATCAATTATTCAGTTGAATTCAGCTCCAGTATTTCCATACGACGATGTTAACTACCGTTGACTCTGAGGCACGACTAAAATTGTTTAATCACGTTCGAAAATAATTTTTATATATACAAAGCTTAGATTTAAAAATTTGTTAACATTGTAACTATTGTACATGTTACAAGACTCAATTTTATACGCATAAAATACTCTCTGTCATGTAAAATGAACATACTACGAGTTGGAAGAATAATCTTAGAGTCGCAGCTAAAATTGCTTCGAGTGCAAAGGGTTAACAATCAAAGTGACCATAATATCCATGCCCGTCGCTTCTTGGAAAACCTCTATTTATTAAAGGAATAATTTCTAATCCCAGCTGATTAATTCTGAGAAGTCAAAATGACCCATAAATCACCGCGAAATACAGCGACTGATTAGCAGCGGTTTTCCTACGGTAATAATTAATCAACGCTGGTATATTATTTATTCGTGATTGAAGCGCCGGGTTCGCGGGGCCGCCAGGATTAGCCTCCAGAGTCGCTTCCGGGTCCCGTTGAACCCGGAATTTTGCCGCCGCGAAACGGGAACGCGAATCGCGGCGACCGATTAGCAGCGTTTTCGCGGCACGCGCGGCACAGTGCATAATGTTTAATCGACGTGGCTATAATTTCACGGCTCGGAAACAGGACCGCCGGCACGGATTCGATAACGATTGCGGGGGGACGGTAAAAAATATTCCGTGCAAACGCGCACGGTGAAATAACGTATCGGCTAGTATCGGTAGCCGGTGAATAGGAGAACGTGATCATTAAACGAAGCTGAACGGGCACCGTAAAAAGCAATATCGCACAAAGCAGGGCGAGAGTGAGCAAGGCAGAGAAATCGACGTTATGTGACGTTCGATTCAATAGGATCGTCTGTCGCAGTACAGTCTCCAAGGATTTTAGTACGGATTATTCCGGTACCTGTCGTTCAGTCACGGTACGGCTGCCGACAAAGGCACCGATCGATCGGAGCCCCCCTCGCGATCTTTTTTTCTCTCTGCCCTTCCTTCCTACCCTCGCTCTTTCTCCCTCGCTCTTTCTGTCTTTCACGTTATTTTCTCTCTTCCTCTCTTCCTGCCTCACTTTCTCTCTTTCTCTCTCATTTTCTCTCTTCCTGCCTCACTTTCTCTCTTTTTCTCTCATTTACTCTCTTTCTCTCTCATTTTCTCTCTTTCTTTCTCACTTTCTCTCTTTCTCTCTCATTTTCTCTCTTTCTTTCTCACTTTCTCCCTTTCTTTCTCATTTTCTCTCTTTCTTTCTCGCTTTCCCTCTTTCTCACACCCTTTCTCTCTTTCTCTTTTACTTTCTCCCTTTCTCCCTCGTTTTCTCTATTTCCTCCCCTCCTCCTCCCTCGGCATTCTCCGATCGTAAATCGCGAACAGAAACGGCTCCCAGGCGGGCCCGGTCGATGATCGAGAAAGTTTCGCAGATTGTTCTCGCGTGTTTGTCTCTTCTCGCCTCGGAACACGTTGATCATGCTCCTCTTCAAATAAAGTGTCCGCGTTCTGATATCGGGGAGCGGGACGTGTGTCGCGTTCGGTCGACGGGCGCCGTTCGACGAGTCGAACGACAAACACTTGCCAGTCTTCCGTTTTATTCGCGACACACGTCGCCGGGCACGCGGCCCGCCAACCCTCTCTCTCTCCCCCCTCTCTCTCCGATATCGCGTGTCTTCGGCTTCGATTTCGTTCGACGACCTCTCCGCAACCGTCAACCGGCCGCGGAACCACCCTTCCTTCGCCTAACCTCGTTAGAGCAATCCTTCATTGTCGTTGTTGTTATTCGCTCGTGCTTAGGAACGAGAACAATGCGTGTATGAGCGTATGAGTGTACACGTGTGTTAGAATGATTAAGGTAAATGGTTGAAACGACTGCTCCTTTCCGGGGTTCTGGGGTAAGTGCCATGCGGTCCTACACAATCCTCTTACCAGAAAGTAACCCTACTTTTCCCACTCCGTGGCCAGATCCTCCATGAACAGAGTTTTCATTCTTTGGCAATGCAACGACGGTTGCTTTTCACATTTTCCATAAACAGTCAATGCCTCGACATTCGACAGCTGGGAGATCCAATGCGGTCGTCAGCCGTCGCGTCGGCTGTCGCCAGGACTGGCATCGACGAACATCGTTCGGTTGTCCCTATCTCCAATTTTCTTAAAAAGATACGTTGCACTAACACGTGTAAGATTCGCCGACTCTGAGAACACGCGTTTAGCTGTATAATGGCTGATCTTTATGGGTTTGCAGCCTCTCACGAGTTAAACTACGGGGCTGAGGGTTAGATACCATGAAAGAGTCGGCATCGGTGCACGTAATCAATCCGTGTACACCTCTGTCTATGCAACTAGTGATCTCCATCCGTTTGTGGCTTCTGAAAGATTGATTGACACTGAGGCTGCGCTGCTGGCCGACGTGGCCCGTCTCACACGTTTCTCTGAACTTGGCAAACGCGCGTGAACTTTGAAAACGAATGTATCCACGTGGGGTACTCATAGAGCTCCAGAAGGAAACGAGATTTATTGAAATAATATTTTTAATTAATTCAACTTCTATACGCCTTTTTATTAAAATTAGTATAATGTAATTATTCTAAGAAGAGAATTATTATGGGAAGAAGATAAGGCTTCCTAATGGTGGAGGAGCAGGGAAACCCTACGTGTATATTGCCGGATTAAAATGATCTGAATTATGAAACACTTGCGTAGAAAATAATTGAACGAACACCTTAAATCAAGCATGCTTGAATGATAAAAATAATAAGAAATCTATGTCAATTAGATCTTGTTTTTATTCTTACTGTTCTAAGCAACCCGCGATGTTCACTTCTTCGCGTAGGTTTAGTGTTAAGGTTAATAGGCTGAGGATTGCGAACCACGTAGCAGTAGATATATACAGGTGTCCATAATCAATCTATACAGCTCTATCTATGCAATTAGCGATCTTTACGCTTCTGTGGCTCCCGATTGGTCGCTCGAGCTTCAAAGGCACGCGATTACAAACCGTGAGAGAGATATATGTGCAGGGAATGTCGTCGCAGCGGCGGCAAAGAGTGCGAAAGGTTAACAATCATGCTTAATATGATACAGGTCCGGCTTGCGGTGAGAAAATCCGAGACGCTGTGGGAAATCGCGGGGGAACCGGTGTTGGGCTTGAGGAGCGAGGAGGGCAGAGAGCGAGCGAGAGAAAGAGCGAGCGTGAGAAATAGAGACAGAGGGAGAGAGAGAAAGTAGAAGGGGCGTCATAAGCCGTAGATACCCGAGGCACCCATACTAGTTCGAAACTCATACCCTCATGTCTCGGCAGCGACCACCAACCCCAGGTGAAATCTACCCCCTTTCGCAGCCCCATTCCCTCCCTGTACTCTCGGTACCTAGCCTATCCTCGTTCCTGCACAGCTATGCGGCGGAGTCTAATCAAATTTAATAACTTTTGTGCTACCCGCGTCTCTCTCTCTCCCTCCATCTCTCTCTCTCTCTCTTCCTCGTTCTCTCTCCCCTCGCCTCTTTCTACGGCTCCATACCCTCGCTCCACTCCCAGTTTCTCCTCGTTCCTCCGCCTGGTACGCTCGCAGGCGGTCTCACTGCAACTCCCCTGGTCTCCGTCACGTTATAAACTTCTGTCTCCCCCCCGTGCCCGCCGCGCCGGGTTGCTACTCACTGCAGATTTATGACGGGGACATGTCAGACCCTCTGAAACCAGCCCGATCTGGCTCTGTTACCTCGTTCCGAAAAGATTCCGCGGGTTCATCGTCTGGCGGACCTGCCGCCTCTCCTCTGTCTTTTTTTCTGCTCGTTCTGCAATTTCACGGCAGCGCGGCGGGGAACATTTTTTTTGACGGAAGAGCAGAGTCCAGGCGAGCGGACGTGAAATTGACAGTTTATTCCGAACCCGGTTGCTTCGAGGGTGGCTCAGTTACGGGACCCCGCCGCTGTGGGCGAAACGAGAAATTGACAATGATCGTCGCGCGAGCGAACGCACCTGTGTCCTTAGACAACTCGTGGACCTTTTGCTTCAAGGAGAAACGTTTCGAAGAAAATTCGCGGAGGCGCCAGTTTCGAAGGACCGTGGCGCCGCTTCCTAAATGCACAACGACGAATCACGATTATGCGCCGGATGCCGAGGTATTCGAGCTCCGCGGGATCTAGTCGCGCATAAGTTAGGGAAGAACGCGCACGCACCAAGATTCCCGGCCGCGGGCATAAATTCCTCGCCCTTCTCCTGCTTAGGATGCAAATAGGGGCCGCGCGGCGCGCGAGCGTGTCCCCGGGAGTGAGACGGTGTCGCAAACTTGTGGGAGCCGGGTTCCGTGCGACTATGTTTCGAGAGATCGAGACCGAGGGAATGCCGGATGCCGGTTTCGTGTCGCGTGACCGATCACCGAATCGTCCGGGATTGGCGAAATTAATGAAACGGCCGAGACCTGATCTCGTTCTCGTTCTCTTGCTCTCTCTCTCTCCTTTCTCCTCTCTCCTCTCTCCTCTCTCCTCTCTCCTCTCTCCTCTCTCCTCTCTCCTCTCTCCTCTCTCCTCTCTCGAGCGTGGCATAGTCGAGACACCTGCGACGAGGTCAGATCGCAACCCAGATTAGACCATTCTTCCCCCTCCGCGCCCGAGTTCGCCGGGGGATGAATTATAAACTAATATTGGCGTAGAAGGGAAAGCGTGCTGCCACAAATTTTAAAACTCGTTCCGACTGGCACGTTCGGTGTTAAAAAATAGAGCGACAAGGCCCCATAAAAGACGCGGCACACTACGTCAGCAACCTTTGCCTCGAATCATAAAGTATGTAGCACTACGTCCGCAGCCGCAGATGCATTAACACCTTGCTGGTAACGACCGTTGGGGAAGTGTGTTTTCGCCTGGCAAAGAAGAAAAGCCGCGCGCCCGATGCTTGCAAATCCGTGGCAGAAGCTGACGGATTCGTATTTTTATCAGCCGAAATATCTTATCCTTTACTTTGACCGTTCCGGTGCTTGTATATTAAACTCTGCCGAAAATATTCGATTTTCCGGATTGAAAACTTCAACGGGCTGAAAATAACGTGAACGAAGTCTCGCGGGGACATTTCTCTTCTAATTGAGCATTTTTTGTGATATTTTTTTAAATATTATTGAGGGTACAATTTTCTAGAGAATGTGTAAAAAGCTTTTCATAAAAATTGTGATTTATTTGAATAACAAGATAAAAAGGGACTACCTTATCGTAAAACTACTGTCGTCAGTTTTTTATCTTAATTATCAGGCAAGGATTTGCAGAGAAAAATTTCTCCGTGCGTTTATAGTCTCCGAAATCAAAGAAAAATTTAGTATGCGTGTATCTTTCTCCAATAAAATAATATTAGTCATAGTAACAGGAACAGTATTTCAGTAATAATAATACAAATAATTTTCAGTAATAATACAAAGAATTTTCGGTAATAATATAAAGAATTTTCAGTAATAATAATCTAATTCCTGAGGTAAAAACGACGTTCATTAAAGAGTTGTTACGCCTGACACACAATACTGAAAAAATATCCATTAATTACGTTCCCAAATAAAATAACGCCACATTAAAAAGTCATTCGACGCATTCGAATAACTGAATCGTATGAAACAGAAACAACATGGAAAACACATGTCCTCTTTCAGTTTCGTATTATTTTATTTGGAAATACAACTAATGGATGCTGTTCAGTATAATGTGCGAGATACATCATCAACTCGTCCGCATCGACACCCTTCCACGGACCCTCGTGTAAGTCTTCAGGGGATTAACCCTTTACGTACATAACCTGACATAACCCTTTGCGGTCGAGTGGGGACTCTAAGGCGCCGCAAAGAATAATCTTTATCAAATTTACTTACATTTAGAAAATAGTTAAGAGTTTTTCTCTGTCGCACGAGTCGCAAAATTTAATTCCATAACGTATAAAGTGATCCAGTTTATATTACATAAATTGGAAACATTATAATAAATCTCAACAAATATTTTGGATTAAAATGTTTTCGACCGCAAAGGGTCAAATCTCCGATCGTTCGAGGAATAAACCTAGACGACTCCGCCCAGACACTTATAGCTCCGGATCGCGTAAAATCACGAGCGATGAATCAATGGGTTACGGCATCGATTCGCTCCTCGTAAATCAATATCGAATAGGCTCGTAGGCGTAGATCGCGGGGGTGTAGAAGGGCGCGCAGAGAGGGTGGTCCGGGGCATTAAACTCGAAAGCAGAATAGCCGTATCCGGATTTCATACGCGACCGCACGCCTATTTTGTAGCAGTTAGAACGGTGGTCAATTCTCGTCCCCGTGTCCCCCCCCCCCCCCGCGGTTCCCCTCTCGGCGCCCCTCCGCCCCCCGTCCAGCACCACCGCGCCGTCCACGGCCCCTGTAGCCGATGTTTTCCCCGACCCCATCGAATCCGGGACTGCGCGACTCTGTCACGGATTTACCGATAATGTTGCGAGCCCCGCGCGTACACGTAACCGCGCCGTGCACGCACACGCTCGCCGGCTCGCGCGTCTATGTTGCCGCGCGGGGATGACGGGGGCTCGTGGCGGAGGGAGGCGAAGGGTGCGCCGCAGGCCGGGTATATCGACCGGCCAGTAACTACAGATTAGTGTTATCAGAGCGTAACAACGCGAAAGCGTGGTTTACCTTGACACTGGTGAAACGCAAGATCGATGGCGGAACGGGGGGATCGCGAAAGTCGCCGATAAATTGCTCGGTTTATTTAATGGCGAACGAGCGCTCGATACCCGGCCCCCGCCCGATTGATGGGCTCGGACTCGACCGTTGGACCCGACAGGACCCGCCAGGATACCGCCGGTGGACCCCGTCGCCGGTTTCTCTGTGATCGTCGTCGGCCCAGAACCCGGGAAAATTGTACGCTCGGCTAACAATCAGCAAGACTGCCGGCCCGAGGACAACCCTCGATGGGACGAGTGGCATCTCCCGGCGTTCTGCGGAGCCGCCGGCATCGACGACCAAACGTCGAGGGTTATACTTGCACTCGAACGTCGTACTTTGCGCCCAGATCGATCGTCAATCGCGAAAGACAACGTCAAACATCCTCGGGGCCCGGGAGAGATTTATTACGCGATTTAAAGGATCGTTGACGTGCAAGCGCGAGTGTGCGACGGAACTCTTCGGCGACGAGCGGAGCACCTGTATGTTACTCGGCTACTTCCGATCCGGTAAGGGTGAATATTAGAATTTGATGGAGATAGTCCTCTGTTTTTATCGTTATTTTGCGAAGCATTGACACTCCGTTAATCAATCTCATAAAAAAAATAAAATTAATTGCAATGAGTGAAGTTTTGGACCTTGATAGAACAGAAATGATACTGATTAATATTTTTGCTCGTATTTGCAAGTTATATTAATAATTATTTCGTTATAATAGTCTATTTTTACAGATATTTTTATGTCTTTATTTTTATATATATTTCTGTATGTATAAGTGATATGGTAGATTAATTAAAAATTGTAGCACAGAGATCGTTAAGCATGAAATCGTCAAGTGTAAAATTGAAAATTTTATAGGAAATTGTAGGCAAATAGCTATATCATAAAACCTCATTTATCTTCTTAAGAGACACTGTACTGTATCATGTACATTGAACTAATCTTATTTAATCCATTAAAATTCAGATTAATTCCACCTGTTTCATGCAACTGGACCACGTCGTCTTCAATAACTAAAATTTACTATATAAGAAGCCATCTTTGGAACAATTAAGATACGAATTTAGCATCCTCGTAATCTAATTAGCTGGAACATGAAGTCACGTAGGCTAGGTCACATAATACTAAAAATGGTCAAACTAAAATGGTCAAGCTGAAATAGTCAAGCTAAAGTGGCCAAGCCGAAATAGTCAGTTCAAAATATACAGGTTAAAATTCTCGGGTTAAAATATCGAGGTTAGAACGCCGAGGTCAAAATGTTCCGACCGCGATGCTCATGCTAAAATTGAGCGCTGCCGTATTACAAGCCGGCTAAAAGTCTGCTCGTCCCCGCGGATAAATTCGGCTCGGAATTGATAAATCGCGCGGCCCCGCGAATCGCCGCCGCCGCCGCGTAAACTTCGCGGGCGTTATTAGGCGAATGGCGGCACCCCCGGGGGGATTTCGCTGCGATAGATCACGCTGACCCGGGTTCCTTCATCAGCGTCCCTTATCCGGACAATGTTGCCCCCGCTGGTGGGGAAGAATGGTTAAAGGCACCGTCGGACCACGCCAGCGGTAATAAGTTTCGTCGAATCGGCCGTCCGTTGTAAACATGGCGGCGCAGAGAGGAAGGGGTGGGTGGGTGGGGGAGGGGGTTGCCTGTTGTAGATTTTACACGGTTTTCGGGCAGACGCGGATTGTTGCGGGACACCGCCGCTTAATTACTATGCTACGCGTAATGGACGGACATTTGCCTATGCGAGTTACTTCGGTGCGCGATAACGGTCATTACTGTAAATTGCGGGGCTTAATAGTTTTAAAATATCCGCGGCGCGAGCGCGCCATCGATCAGCCGCCAGATGCGACGAGAATATCACCCTCGGAAGCTGACAGTCGATCGCGACGCTTTCGAATGATGTCCCGCGAGCATAATATCCGTAATCCGTCGCGGATCGTTCGATTTGTCTCCTTGAATCGTGCCTTCGTTAGCGTAAATAATTTTAACGATTCATTTCACTGTTTTATTTCGTTCCGATATTTTAGACGGATCTTTAATTGTGTACGATGTGTCGTTACGGTGCCCCTTACACTGAACTATTAATATTCCACTATCAATGCATATTCTAGTCCAATATTCCTCTTGTATCAAGAGCTGTTATATATTGAATATTTGTTATAAATATTTTTAATTCTTTGAGTAAATTGTCATATTTTATTTCAGCTCAATTCATTGTATTTCTTTCTATTTAATTTTTCCTTTATTTCATCTATATTATTCTGTCTTGTGATATTTGATAATGATAATAGTAAATGTAAGTATACGGTAAATATAAATTTCGATTATACCTCTAAGACGTTATCACAACCGTGGAAATTCGAGTCGTTGTAACTGTGAAGATAATGGCACGGCAAGGGGTTAAGGAGAGAACAAATTATTCTCGGAAAGTGGTCTCCGAGAACAATCTGAAGAGGAAGCTCGACTGGTTTAAACGAAACACAGATCCTCGAGCTTTTATAAAACTGTTAAGCAAGTGGACTCCATTGTCCTCGATTCCCTTCCACGGCGAGAGCCCTGTGATCAAACATTCCCCGAGCGAATACAAACGTCGAGAACACTCGTCCATCCCCCCTCCCCCCACCCGGTTGATAGATTATGCACGCGATCCGCCGGCGCGGCATCGCGGAATAAGTTTCCTTCGAAGCCGCGGCATCGCGATCGAATCTTCGTTGGATTATTAGCCGTTCGGCGGGCAGAGACCGGCTGCGATCTCGCCACGATCGCCGGCTCGGTGGTTCGTAGATCGGCCGTTGAACTCGCATCGCAATTTCTAATCAGGAAGCCGCGCCGACTGACTGACTCGGCGCGTTAGATACGGCCGTCTAATGAATTTACAGCGTTCATCTCGGATGCCATCAACGATCAGCCGGCACAGATTTATCTCGTTCCTACCCTCGGCGCTGCAATTCCAATCCTCGGGTCGAGATTTTCCTCTGACCTTCGAGAACGTCTCTTGATCTACCTCTCGGTAACATATTTTATCTACGGCGCATTCGTCGACTATGTTTCTTAACCCCTTGCACTACGATTCCTTTCACTTATTTGTTCTTCATATTTTTAATAATAGGACCTGACAGCTTTTGGTTCTTCTATTACCTTTATGTACTTTTCTTTCTAAACTTTGCTAATAGAAGGATTTATTTCTGTTTCGATCTAGAAGAAATTAATAATATTCGTATTTAACCCTTTGCACTCCGCGCTATCGTGGATGTTACCTACCAGCGCTTATGAACATCTATATTATTATATTATATGAATTTGCAGACATCGAGAAATAGTTGCAAATCGCGAATAAACTTTAATGAAGAATTACGATGTCCCCTGAGAGGCGACAACAGAGTGCAAAGGGTTAATAGTTCCTGCATGAAATCTGTATTACGAGACTGAATCGTTATTACAGTGCAAGGGGTTAACATTTGATCCGACTGCCAATTGCAGTTGTTGTTTCAGTAAATATTTATATTATTAAAAAGTAATTTAATTATTGTATAGTGAACTGGTTTTTCTGTTATCTTAAAAAGCGTCATTTAATCTGATTTTAAAAAATGTGTCGTGTTATAAAAGATACCAGAACACTTTTGTGGGTCACTGTACTTATTGACAGCGAAATGTTACACGCCTCAATATGCTGACCTCGTAGCTTCGTCATTTTTCACCGCTGCCTCTATTGTTCATTTCCGAGCAGTAACTGTGCATGGTCGTTAACGAGAGAATACGATCGATAATACAACCTATGAATTATTTGTGTTAAACTTTAATGCAACGAAATGAGAAATATTTCATAATCGTGCGTTTAATAATTCTGTAATTCTCTGCGCAAACACTAAAAATCTCCTGATACAAAATTGAGTCGTCAGAGAATCACGAAGCTTCTAGTTTATTGTCAAACATAATTAATTGTATATTTTTCTAGTAAAATGAATTAAATTTTGTTATTCCTTTAACTTATTTATTTTCGAATAAAAAGATGTAATACTTAGTCGTTATAGAAAAATCGAGCCAAAGGAAATTGGTCAACCCACAATATCTAGCTCCACTATCGATCACAAATCTTCACAATCAGTTCTGATATTAATAAGTCAAGGTTAAATTCAAACTCCGCCCGTAAGATTTCCCCACGAACCCCGCCTTGTTTCGCCACTCGTCAAAAGAGTCCTCGACCCGATCGCGCGAACGAGATTAACAGGCCGTGGAGGGGCCGACATATTAATTGCACTTATCGTCGCATAAATCGGCCGGAGGTTTGTTATCGTTTCGACGGTTTCGCTCCCGTGGAAATTGCTCGACTAACAGGTTAAAGGGTCGCTTAAAGCGCCGTCTGCCTCGAGACGGCAATGTCTCCGGAGGAGGGAAAAGAAAAAAAAAAAAAACATTCCTCCCGAGTAGTCGTGCGCGAGCGGTGCCGCGCGTGCTTCCCGGGGTCTCCTCCCATTTGCAGAAGCGGCTTAAATAGTTTCCATTCGATGCGTCCCGTATTCTCGGCGTATCGCGGAGCCCCGCCGTTACACGAGACCGAATAGCAACAAACGGGACGCGAACGATATCGACGCTGATGTTACATGCGCTCTTTTCACCGTTCCCCCTGATATCCCGCGGGAAACCACGCGAAAACAACTTCGAGAGCTGCATGTTATATGCCGGGGGGACGCCGCGGGTCTACCCCTCTACCTTTTTATTCTTGCTGATAGAGTCTGCCGGTTGGTGAATCATATATTTCGTAAATGTCGGCCATGTGTTTTCTGAAACAATAGTAGACCGCCGTTGCGGGGGCTTGCCGTTTCAGCTCGATGTACCCCGGATTCGTGCAACCGTCTCGACACTTCTGCATCTTCGTTGTTATAACATTTACTTTCTGTCGTGATTACGCGATCGCGGGATCCTTACCGATCACGTGACTCTACGTTCCGATGCGAGGATTTCATCGCGTCGAATGCCGAGCAAATTTGAACGACTTTTAGATGTCAAAGTAATTATTACGATTCTCTGTAATAGCGCGATGACTTTGTAGATCTATTCGCTGGTAACCAGATTTTTCATTTAATTTTATTTATTTATATAGATAGATACACACCCGTTTTTAGGATGACAGAAGCACGAGCAAGAAGTAAAGTAAAGTATTTCTAAGACTTGCTGTATTATGTACATATATATTTAAATATATATATTACATGTTTGCTAACTAATGTAACTTTAGACTAAGTTATTCATTCGCAAATTAATATAAATTTAATAAACGATTGTATTACGCGTCTGGCTACTTTGATATCCCTAATCGATTCTCCAATTCTACTCTAAATATGTTTAAATAAAAGAGCAAGTCTTCTGAAAAATAAGCACTTATTTCTAGTATTATTCATCGACGATACTGAAAATTTTTATTAAGGCAAGTGACGAGGCAGGTTGATTACGCGATCCGAATCGCTGTGGTCGGTAGAGCTTGAACGTAATAGTTTAATTGGAAGGGTATGATTGGAATCTCCATAAGCCTGGTATCTTATTTACTTAGCCCGGCGCCCGAGTAAATTCCCGATCGGTTCCTGCTAATTGTTTCGCGCGGACCGCGTCCGATTGGCTCGGCATTGTAGCCGATCCCGGAACAGTCGGATCGTTAAGGCGGCAAACAAAAGGAAACTGTAATTCGATTCCCGGCCGTTTAAAGCCGGCCGAAACACTCGGATCGTTAGCGTTTATACACGTGGTGCCGCCGCCGCCGCTGCTGCCGCGCGCGGCGCGAGTCGGCGTATCCGATAATTAATTAATTATTCGACGCCGTGGAAGCGTGCAATTTCGCCTGGACAGAAACCAGAAACCCCGGGACGTTGGCCAGACGCCAAATTAGCTTATTAAATTAACACGTTCGCTCGGCGAGGACTTGGCAACGCGGGGTGGTTTTCCGGCTCGCGGAACCGCGGGGGGTGCGACATCTTCGGCTGCCGGGGACGGGACCCAACGTTTCAATTCCGCGAAAAGCGCCGAGATTTAGCACGGGAGGAGGGGAGGGGGATTGAAGCCGATTTATCGGACTCGCGACTAGATCGCGAACGAGCCGAAACAACGTACGATCGCCTCGTAAATTCCAAGGAAAAAAGGCAGGGGCGCGAAGGGCGGAGTAAAAAATGGAGCGGGACGACGGCCGCGACGGGACAGAAAACGCGAGTGATAGAAAGAGAGAGAGAGAGAGAGAGAGAGAGAGAAAGAGAGGGAGATCGACCGAATTTCCATCGCGATCGTTTATCCCGCGAACCCCGTTGCAGGACGATCGGCGAATTTATCACCTTAAAGGCCGGCGATGACCAATTACTCGGAACCGAGCCGAACAAAAAAAAAAAATCAAACCGGCGATCATTGCCGCTCCGACAGCGGGACTCTCCCAATCGGGCTCGATCAATTTGCGACCGAGGCAGCGGCCACGCGTCCCGTTTACCCTGTTACGAGCCCTGAACACGGCCCGTAACTGTTCCGGTAACGCAAACCCGGCCGACATTCACGATATTTCAAATAGGTTTTTGATTTCCACGCGATTGCCCTAGCTGCGGCGCAGCCGCGCCGCCATAATCCGAAATGAAACTGCCCGGGGATCGTTTCATTTGCTAAATATCGCGCGGATTTCGGGCTTCCGCGTCTATGGCCCGATCGAATGCCGTTGCAGCTCGCGCCCGAACGGCGCCGAAGAACGATTGCTTCACGGTTAACGAGCCGGAGAGCCAAATGTCCCGTTGCTTCATAGTTTAACGCGTTCGTCGCGTGCGACGAACCCCCTGCGAATCGTCGCGGCGATTACCCTTTTATATACTCGTTCGAGACGTCAAGTGCCGAAAATCAACCCTAAATATTTCCACAACATTAATATAGTTCATATAATCCTTAAAGTAATCTCTGACGCGACTGTCCCTGCAGGAAGATTTTTAATAACACGTGTGTATTTTTATTATTTTGTACTTTCAAGATAGCATCATATTCCGTCCCCTTATTGCTAATGTTTAATTAACACTTTATCGACCTATAAAACGGCTTTTTCGCCCGATCGGTAGCCTGTGAATCGGTTGCTATAGCAACCATTAATTTATTATCTATTATTAAGATAAACGTGTTAGATTGTACTACAAGTTTCAATATTATTATATAAAATTTTAAATATTAAATATCTTTTGCGATTAATAAGATAAGTAAAATTAAAATAGAAACGAAAATTTTTACGATCGGATGACCGGTCGATAAAATGTTAGATAAATATGTATAATATTAATTAAATAATAGTAATTGTAAATAGATGTAAATAGAAGTAAATGTGAAAGAATATAGTATGGTAAATATAAATTTTCTTCTTCTATAAAATTATTACAATATTCTAATCATGGCAATCGAGATGTAGCTGAAAGTAGAAAGTTCACCTTTCGCGAACCATGTAGGATTAAAAATTAAATTCAGCGATTTTAAATCCACAGTTCTTAATTATGTATCATCTATTTTCAGAATATGAATATCCGTCTTATCGAGGTCTCTCCTTGTCACAGAAATAATGAAACACCTGTAGATAGATAAAATATTCAAAATTAACATTGATCGTTGATGACTGTATTTTAACTCTCTTACATTCTAAATATCCTAGTGCAATTCATTTTGAATATATTTCAACAAGTACGAATTTTGAGGAGCAGTAAAACAAGTTGACAAATTCGAGCGTTAAAGCTTGTTTTAGGATAGAGCGTCTTCGAGTCGAACGGAAATTTCAAGCGATTGATCATCGAGCAAGGTGTCGCGATGTTGCGTGTTTGTAGACGGGGATGTCGAAAAACCGATTAGGTTAGGGTAGTTTTGGTATGAATATGCAAGTTAACGAGGAGGGATGGTTGTTTGGGAATCAAAGTTACCGAAGAGAGGGGGGGTTGTACGGGGGGTGGGAGATCGATTGTCTGAGAAGCGGACCGGACGGAGCCGCGTTCGAGCAGCGAAGCTAAATGCATCTCATTTGGCCGATGCGTTGCTGGTAGACACCCGCGGGCGATAACTACTCGGGGAGCAACGAATTTGACGAACTTGCTGTATTCGATTAGCGCGCGGGCCCGCCTACCGGCGCCGCACCAACCTGTGTGTAACTTGCTCTCGGATACTCAAGCTGCTCGAGAAGTGGAAAGTTGCGGGACCTCCACTTAACGCATTACGCGGTTACGCTTGAGTGGCGAGCTTCAAAGTGTGTTGCCGGCGAAGGTCTGCAACGTCGCTGGGAACGCCGGCTGCGACGGCAGCCTAACTCCCGAAGAAGATCCGCGCGCGCGCTCTCCCAGCGATACCGCGAAGACACTTTTTCGTGCTCCACGGCGAAGGCTGGGGCGGCCGCGCGTGCACGAGCAACGCCGACAACGAGAGAAACGCCTCGGCGGTGCTCGAGGGGGTGTGGTTTTTCGCGCAAACGAAGCCGGCCTCGAAAACGCCCGGAATTTAAATTGAATTTACGCGATACCGGTGTTAAACGGCGATGGCTGGCTCAAAAGCGTCGCGCCCCGTCTTACGTCCCGCGCACACATTTACTGCATGTACACACCGGCGTGAAATTTATTTGACGGCGCGGAGCCGCGCTGGAATCTCATTTCGAGCTGAATCTGTGCGTCCGGTAACTAAAGTGGAATCCGGACGTGCTATTATCCTTTATCTGGTATCGCGAGCACGGACAGTTAATCGTTAGCAGCTTGTAGCGAGGAGTTGCCCGACGGTGCGCGGCACTCCGCTGCCCCGACATTGTTTCACGCTGTCTCGAAAGGGATCGCGCGCCCGAAACCTTCGCTCCGTCCGAGGGCTGACGGCTCGCTTTTTTCCCCAATTAACTATGCCAATTTACGCCGCGGCTGATACGCTTCCGCGCTACTAGAGAATTTCTCCGATCGACGAGTAATTTGCAATTGTTTTTAGATTAGCACGCAGAGAGACCGATTTCTGTCGGCGATAGCACGCGTGCGAGTTAGGATAGCCGAACCGTGTTCGCCCTGCCGGCCGAAACGGACGAAGAAATGGTAATAATGGCCGGACAGGGTTACACGATGTAAACAGAAAACGGCAGCCGAGTCGATCGAGTTACAAGCTGCCTTTACCGGACACTGGATCCGACCGAGAACACGGTGATTTTTTCAGCGATAAAAAAGCTAGATAACCGGATCGCGTGCAGCAGAGATTAATTGTTCCGCGTCCGGCCGGTTTTTCGCGCGCGCGCGCGCGTGCACACGCGGCGCCGCGGCCCGGGGTATCGGTAATCGATTTTTATAGAGTTTTGACGGCGGGCAGAGGCCGTCCCGTATCAATTAATTAAGAGGTGCCGGCGTTAAGGCCTCGAAGATAGCAATCCTCGTAATCGCGATCCTCCGACCGAGATACCTGCATGCAAATCTGGCCGGATAATTAACGAACGTTTTCCGGCTTGATAAGCTCACGGTCGAGCGATCCCCGTAATATTTCCTGCGCGCGCGCGCTTGTTCCTTCGACGTTCGAAACGGCACGAAAACGACGTCCTCCGCGCCGGTCGCCGTTTCCGGCGGAGCCGATGCCGGGCGCTGCTTCGCGCGCGTCGGATAGCCGGTTCTTTAATTCGCTTAGCAGTCATTACCGGCGAGAGAGAAGTCCACGGCCAGAAACTTTTCCATTTCATTACTCCGGCCCTCTTTCTTTCTCCCTCGGCCCGACTGCCCGGCTTCTTGCTCCTCCTCGTCTCATCAACTTTATTACTTTGTCCTCTTTCGGCGTTGCACACACCCTCGGCGCGGGGGCGGACCCCGCCCCTTAACTTTCGGCTTAAATCTTTTTCTCGGACCCGAGGAGAGTTCCTCGGCGAGTTACACGGAGAAAACTCGCCGGACGAATTTACCACCGGCGACCATAAACCGCCCCCCCCCCCCCCCCCCCCCCCGTACCCGGCCTGACGATGCTTAATTAAAGACGACGGATCAAACGCCGACGAATCGTGCCGACGACCTGGTTTACCCCCACTTTCGTCGCTGGAATTTATTGTTGGCGGGACTTGCTAAACGGGAGGCTGGGGACTGATCTGCTGAGAAAATGATTGATTAGGATCTAAACTCTAGAACAAAAGCTCAAATTGTTTGATAGAGCAGTGTCATAGGCTCTGGTTAAAGTCGAGAGCAAATACACCGTCCTCTTTGTTATACTCTTTGTAACAAAGTATTCCGAAAATTATTCCAAAAGATCTGTGTATCGATGTACTAAAAAGAATTGTTATTGGTTGTAATTTGAGATATCTGCTCTAAACTGAGACAGAGATTGCTCCATGGAGCACTGTCTTCGCTGCGTTAAAAATCGGGAGCAATTAGGCCACGCCCCCTGTGATACCCTTCGCAAAGAGATACAAGATATCAAGATCTCTGCAAGCTACGTGAAAGCTCTGTGGGCGGACCCGTTGAAAAGAATTGTGTTTGTCTATAGCTTAGACTGAACACAGCTGCCACCTTCACTCTGTTCAAAATCAAGAGCAAGTAAATCACGCCCCTGCGATCTCTATGCAAAGAGACGTCGTATATCAAGACCTCGAGAAGCTAACTGGAATATTTTTGTACTGGCTTACTGAAAAGAATTACGATTGGCTGTAAATTAAAGTACCTGGCCTAAGCTGAGGCAGAGATTATGCTATGGATTGCTTTTAAAAACGAGAGCAAATAGGCCACGCCTCTTACAACACTCTACGTGAAAAGACAGTCTTTTCTTCCTCTCTATATCTCTATATCTCTCCTCTCTATATCTCTATATCTCTATATCTTCCTCTATATCTATGACTGCGGCGAATTTTACAACGCCACGTGCAAAACGAAACGATCTACGTAAATCGTGCAGAAACCATTCGGAGAATTGTAGAAAGGTGTATGGCGTAGGAAGAGAAGAGCCGTGTTACAACGAAGCACGGGGACGCTTGGTTCGAGCGTCGGCAGAAACGGCGACTCGGTCGAACCGCCGAAAGAAGCGGTGCCGAGCGGTGCTGAGCGGAGCGGTGCACACAATTTCCCGTACGCAAAATTAAGGATTAAAGTTACGACTGTTGGTCGACGCGCGAACGACCGTGCGCGTCCGTCTGGCCGTAGGTAAGCGGGGCTCGGTGTGCACCGGTGCGCAAATGACGCCGGCTATAAAATATTCAAAGGCTGCCGCGATAATGGCGGTGCGTCCAAGCATATTAAACATTCAGTCACGTAACCGGTCCAGCACCGTCAGCGCCGCGGCGGAGCGCGGCAACGAGCGGAGCAGAGCAGAGCGGAGCGGAGCGGATCGGTGGGAAGCGCGAGGAACGCGGAGCGGAGCGAAACGGACGGAGACAGGGCAAGTGCACGTGGTAATTCAACTTCCGAAGTAAAGTTTCGGTGCTGCGAGATACATCCCGCGGTATAAACTTCGCGAAATTACACTATATCAAACCCCCCGCCCGACTCGCTATACATATTTATTATTTAAGTTGCGAGCACTTGTTTCGAGAGGACACGCAAACGAACGGCCTCCGCCTCGCCCGAGACCCTTTGTCCCATCTTCTGTTTAAGTAGGAATCGACGCGACGGCGCGTGGATATCCCCAGCAGCGAGCTCGCCGTCGAATTCGGGCGCCGGCTCGCGACACCTGTCTCCAACCGCGAACCAGATCGAGCATCCGACGCGATTCGTTTCGCGAGCCGGATTATCTTCGCGGCGAACCAGCGCTCGGAAATGCGAGCCTCGAAGGTTATTGAACGATCAACCCCTCCGGACCTGGAGAACTTTGAACGAGATTTAGTCGATCATTCGTTCCAGTTGGAGACACGACGCTTAACCGCGCCTTTCTTTCGCGACGGATCGTTGTCTTTCGAGTCAAAAGGATCCCGCCGTCTTAGTCGGCGACGAAGAGGAAATTCTCGATCGTAGTTGCGGTGATTGGCAATTACCGCGAAAAATTCGCAGCGGGTACGAGATTGCGCGCGCGGCGAGTTCGACGGCTAACTAATCCCGTCTGCCATCGAGACGGCGGACCGTTCAAAGGCGGGATCTACGTGGCGAGGGCAGCTTGGAAATTCGGTTTGATACAATCACCAGGGAAGACCGAGGGACAAGGCCTCCTCCGTCTGGCAAACATCGGATTAGTACCGGGGCCCGGTCGTTTAAATGAAGACAGAACCAATTATCCCGCAGCGACGGGACGGACGCGACGTCATTGTTGATGCATGAACCGGGGAAATTTAAACGGTCCGGTCAAAAAGGGATTAAATATTCCATTACGGGCGGGCGGGCGCGTCGGAGTTTCCCCTCCCCCCCTCCCGCCGGACAATGGTGTCCGCGAAATTATAGGTCGCGGCGGCGTCGGGCCATTTATTTAACGGCTGTCGTTAATTCCGAAATCCAAGGCGCGGGGGAGGGAGGGAGGCGCGCCGGAAACGAGCGAGCGCGAGAGGGAAAAAAAAAGAGAGAGACCCCGGCTTGCCCCTTAATAAGTAGCGTGTAAGTGGCCCGCGGCAGTATCCTTAACGAGCCAGATATTCCGAAGTAATTAGAGACGAGCCGTCCATCCCCCGGCCCTCGCACCGTCGCCCCCCTCTCCTCCCCACGCCTCCTCGTCCTTCTCCTCGGCAGCCGTCCTCCCAGGCGGCAGTAACCATGAGCATTACCATTAGAATCTGTTACATTCAAGGGAGACGCCATTGGCTCCCGGCCGAGCCGCGCCGCAGCTTATGACGCCTTTTTTTCATTCCCATCGAAATCCCGCGGATATCCCGCGCCGATCTACAACCCCCACCCCTCCGGCCGCGCGCGATCGTTATCGTTAGATCGCCGTGACCGAACCGGCGCGATCACGAGTTACACAGGACGAGCTTTTTAACGCCTTCCCGATACCGCGACGCGCCCCGTTAATCCGTAATGGCGAACCGTGTGCGATTTACCGCGCGCCTCGGATTAGCGAGATAGGTCCCCGCTACACATTCAATCGGCCATTCTCGCGCGAAGGGACCATCCCTTTGCTCCGCTGAGAAGCGAAACGTATCCTTTGCCAGAGATTTGGGTGGCAAGGAACGCGGACTTTGTACTCTTTAATCAGTTGTCATATAATATCGTGTCAGACTATTTTAAAATTAAAATAAAATTCTACGCTTCTATTATCAATACTTAGACGATAAAGTAAAAATTATCATATAATAAAAATGGTTTGTCTTTATTGGTTACGAATTTATTTGAAAAAAGAAGTACTAATCACTGGACTGTGGATTTTATGAATTTATAGACATAGGTACCTTCTCTTCGATTTATTAAAATAAATAAAGCAGGAAACAAATTTTTATCTAATTTCTGTTCTTGATAATTGAACAGGGTAGTTTTTATTTTGCATAAAAATCCTGAGTCTATATCATACCTTACCTACCAAGCAAACACCATATATTTTACCATCTTTAGGACCTGGACACGGTTTACACCGGAAAGCCGCTGCACCAGCAAGAACTTCGTACCCTTTGTATTTAAAAAAAATATTCTCCAGGTTTCCCGAGCTCTTCCCAGGGTTAGAGGTTGCGCAATTCACCGCGCGCGCGCGCCACGGATTAGCAGAAGAGGACTCGCTCCACCCTGCATATCACCGTCATATTTTGCTGAAAAAAAAACGCGGCGCGCGCGTCCGCGTTGCCTCTCGCGAAGCTCCGTTTGAGATACATGACGGTACCTCCGGCATCTCGTATAACATGAACCCTAGGTCTCCGTAGGGCTGGAGGTCGCGTCGCAGACATTCCAACGGGGAAAGTCGCGGGCGCCGGCGGAGGAGGTCGGTCGGCGAGAAGTTGGCCGTGGATAAAAACCGGAAGAGTAATTAAATTGACCGTTTGCGCGGCGCGGCGCGGCGGCTTAATTCCGTTGCGGAAGTTTGCGAGGTCGTCCTTAATTTTCCTCTATATTAGCAATGTAAAATAAGGGGTGTTCTGGCTTCGGACAGAGAAAGAAAGAGGGAGGCCAGGAGAGAGAGAAAGAGAGAGAGAGAGAGAGGGAGGGAGAGAAAGCGAGGGGGTTAGAGAGAGGCACCTGGGAAAAGGATAGCGACTAATGGAGCAAAGTTTGCAATTTTCATGGACGCCCCGGCGAAACAATGCGACCCGGGCGAAAAGGTTATAACGTCGGCTACCTAACGGCTTGAGCGGGGCAAAGAGGTAGGGGGAGCGAGGATTACATAAAGAATACTTCTTAAATAATTCCTGGTCTCTGGCAGGGGGCTGGCAGCAGCTAGGGACCAAGTTAAATACGAAGTCCGGTGATCGACGTCCGCGAGTATCCCAGATGTTGCTTCGCCGGAGCGTTTCTCGGTGAATTAGTCAGTAGTTACGAGACCGGTATTGCTTGTCTTTCGATTCCCACCCACGAACTTTGCCCGGCCGAGTTCCTATTGGCGCAGGACACACAACCGTGGCTCGCGCTGTTCCGCCGCCGTGTAATCGCGAGCAGCGTTAAATATCGCCGACCGGACGCGCGCTCCACCACCATAAAGACGATTAGCCGCGGTCCCCGGGCCCGTTGTATATTTTGCTAATAATCCGGCCGGGTCTAACTGGTCCGCTCGCCCACCTAGCAACGCTTCCGTTCTGGTTAATTGTCATTTAGATTTCGGATCGGCCAAGGTTCCCGCCGAGATCAGAACTTGCCGGAGCGATTCTTGCCGGCCTACATCTTGCCCGGCCGGGGGAACAATAGGAATCACCGTATCGGCCCGCTATTATACGACCATCACGGAGCCCGTTATCTGAACCGTGCCGCTGATAAATGGAGTTCCGCTGTACTTGCGTCGCTGCGCTATTATATATTGATTCTTTCGCGGCCAACAGCGTCGGCCGCATTGACGGAACGTGTATCATTGTCTCGTTCGTGTCCCCCCCCCTTCCCCCCAACTAGCGCGCGTTGCTCTCCCAGCTGGATCAAGTATCTACGAGTGTGTACACACCGGTCCCGCGGGGGATCGATCCTATTTTTCAGAATGATTTCACAACCTATTAAACTTGTCGACGATCGACAGGAGGAGGGCGCGCTCGAGCGCAATTTGTCGCGTGGCCGGCTGTCGATAATTCGAAAATATATGTTCGCGCGGAACGGCCCGGGCCGGGGCTCGAGCCGGCGCACCCGTGCGACGATGCTCGGGAAAAAAATCGTCGCCGCCCTAACGCGGCGCATGCCGATTTATCGCGTCCCCCGTGGATCCGTCGGCGAAACGCTGCATCAAGAATTTAATCGGCGACGGCGCGACCGACCTTGAAGGAAGAATTATGTACCGGCGCGAAGAATTATTTACTGCTCTCGCATGAATTCTTGATCGCGGTGCCGCGTTGCTGGTGTAAAAAGAAAAATACGAAGAAGAGGAAGATATGCCATAAAACACAATTTGAAGAAAAATACCACTGAGTTGTTAATGGTAATTAACCTCTTGCACTATGATTCCTTTCACGCTGTGTTAACTAGAATCTATACTTTTGTTAACAGGACTAGACAACACTCATCTCTAGTATTATCTTTACTTACTTTCGTTTCTGTACCTTGATAACAGAAGAATTAAATTCGGTTTCGATTTGCAATAAATGAATATTCACATTTAGAAGATCGCACCTTGAAATCTTTGTCACGAGCCTGACGCGTTATTATAGTGCAAGGGGTTGAACAGAAAGTTGCTCGCAATTTCAGTGGTCGAAGCCAGAGAAAGAATTTATTAGGAAAAGTGAAGGAAATACTTGAAATTTGGAGACGCAAGTTGCCGTTTGTATTGCGGAGGTGTAGAGCCGAAACGACACGGGGTAAAATTAGTGTTCGACACGGACCGGTTCCGCTAACACCGGCGGTAGTCTGCTAAGTCGTTGAATGGAGCGTGTCGGATCTACTTAAGTAGGCTAAAGTAGTCTTAACCCCGTTAAAGTACTTTAATGTGGGAAACCTGTTTATCATAACCACAACGGCACGAGATTATTCCCCGGCGCCTATTATACAGGCCGTCTACTTATTTCAGAAACTGTCACGCCGATGAAAATCCCCCCGGTGAACACCAATACGCCGCGCTTCCCGTGAAATTAATTGCCGTTCTGCGGGGGCCGCCGTGCAATCTGCTAAAAAGTCTTTACGGGACCCGGGATCGATTAAAACCATGACGCGGGGCGCCATAAAATCCCCGAGTGCGCGACTTGTTTCCGCGAATGCGGAAGTAAATCGCATCGGTACACGTCCGAATTAAAATAATTACAACGTTGTAAAAATTAGGGAGGAGATTCATAAAAATTCCCAGGATACGAGATAAACGTATGTATAATTAATTTTAATCATTACTGACTTGGGAATAAGAGGTTTAGATTTTTAAAAAAACAATTTATTCTCGGATTAGAAAATTCTGAAAATACAAGACAGAGACGTAATTAATTTTTATTACTTCTGCTTTTGGTAAAATTTGTTTTACTCGTTAGAAAATTCTCAGGACACAAGACGGAAATATAATTAATTTTTATAAACGAAACGACGTTGTTGCCTAATTTTAATTTTCTAACGTTAAAACGTTTGACAAGGGGGTTGTCCGGATAGAAAATTCTTCCCGCGGAAAATAGTTAACAAGGCAAAAACGCGATGAATTTTTTACAACAGCTGACTCGGAAAATGGGCGATGGTTCAACAAATCTTACCGTCAAAGGTCAGGTGGCGGAGGTGGCGAGGCGGGGCCGAAAATTTTCCGGGCGAGTCGCGAGTAAAATAAATGAACGACACGGAGGAGAAAATTGAAGTGTCTTCTCTGGAGGGCGGCCTCAAAGCCGGGGGACCGCAATCTTTTGAAAAATGAACGGACGTAATTCCATGGTCCGTGGAATGTCCATAGCGGAGGCGACGTCGGCGGCTAGTTTGCATTGCAGCCGGTCCATGTACATACATTATCCCGCCGCTAAGTGATGCGAGGACTTCATAGAGATGGAAGTGTGCCGCGCGAGGCGGCACCAGACACCGAAAATCCTCGGTACACGTTCGTCCTGGTCACCGAGGACCGGGGGGACGAGGACGTCATTTATATTCATTTAGTCGGTTTGCCACCTCCCCCACTCTTCTCCGACTATACTTATACGAGAGTATTGGACAAGTATTCTCTCTCCCTTCTCCCCTGTCAGGAGAGTTCCGAGCCAGCTTCTGCACCCGCGCGCTTCGGCTGGAAAACTTTGCCGCTGGAAACACCGCCACCAGCACAACCCTAGATTAATCTATATAAGACCCCCGGACGTCCCTATTCGCAGCAGTTGCGAACGCTCCCCTAACCTTCTTGCCGCGACCTGCCTCGACGACGCGAATTTCCTGCGAAAAAACCGAACCGCTCGTCGGTTCCCGCGTTCGCGGCCGAACGCAAATTGTCAAGAAGTGGAAACGGACAGACACTACTGTGTACGAATCGTAAATTTAATAATTTAATAATTCACGGCCATAAATCGTCTAAATTGCCGACGAATGAAAACAGAATGACGCTGAAGCAATCTCGAATTTAACACTAGGTTTACGCAGCGTTTAAAGCCGCTGCTTTATGTTGCTTCATAAAAATAACAAACATACACCCGCGACCCTCGATTTACGCGGCACTTTTATACGCGAAAATGATAACACTATTCACGCGGTGCTTTTTATACGTGGCACCGACTTACGCGATCCCGATTTAAGCAGTCAGAAAATCACACCTTTTGTGATAGCCAAAGAACTGAAAGTGCTATTATAGATGTTGATCGAATATTTAACGAGCTTTTGAATTTCGCAAAATTTAAGATTAAATCCTCAGCTGTGGATGATGTGTGTATACGTGACAAAGAAATGATAATTTTATATTTTACAATAACAATGCTTTTTCTACGTTTTAGATGCTTGCAGAATATATTCATAAATTTTGCATATCTTAGATTTAGAATAATTCCAGGACAACTTGTTAAAAGACACTGCATTCAATGTGATTAATAAGACATATACAAAATCGATCTCAAAAATAGTTTAACACAACTAAATAATTAAGAGTTGTTAAATGAAAATATTAGGAAAAGATCATGCGAAAAAGTTTACGTTTAAAGTGAAAATTAAGTCAAGCTTCCATATATTTCAATCGATAAAAATGACGAAATTGTCTCGATTAAAAAGAAAAGGTTCATCGTCTTAAATTATGATAGCAATAATGACATCGAATAAAATTTACTATAATTTCTTCAGTGTCCTACTGTCAGTAATTATGCTTATACATTATCTTGAAAAAAAATGGATCATCGATGGAACAAAAGATCATCGGTCTCCCAAAAGTCGGTCCTCGAAATATCCTCCCGTCTGTTCGGTCGCGGCAGACACTTCCGAGACTGCTCCGAGCCACAAAGCAATGAAGATAACGAACAACGAGCCGCCGTAGCTCCGCCGAAAATTTCGCGACTTCGGGAACACGGGAAACTTAGCCGCTACGTCTACCCGCGAAGTAATAATTGAGTCGTTCCGCGGGAACTTCCGGCGACCACTTGTTATTACGTAATCAGGCCCGTAGACTCTCCCGGGGCCCTGTTATCGCGGGAATTCCGTAAACTATCCGAAAACAACCGGCGAACTACCTACCGGCGAGCGTTTTTCCAGTCTGCCACGTCACAGACTCTCTGCCTTCGGGGCGAACGTTCGCGCTAACACGCGCGCTTGTTTCGATCTTCGATCGTTGCGCGGACAATATTTCTTCTTTGCGTTCACAGTTACAGTGGAGAACCTCTGTCGCAGTCTATCCGCAAGATAACGGTCTCGCTGCGAGTTCGGTATCGCGAGAGGATGCTCGCCTGGACGCGTACGCCGGCAAGATTGATTGTCCGCGTTATTAAAGCCGTTCGCCGGGGATGGCTGTCACGCGGAAGCGATCGGTTCCCGGTCGTTGGCCAGCGTTTTATCAAAGTCTCGGATTTTTGCTTCTTCCGACGCAACGATGCACCCTCGGCCGGCGAGCGCGGAGAGATCGATGCCCGGTTTCGGTTTAATAAACCAAAGGCGAGGCGAAAGTCAACAGGTGTGGGCGAGCGCGGCCGCGCGAACGATCGAGCGGTTTTTATCGCGCGCGCTCGCGATCCACAACCGGAACACGGAAACGTAATCGTTTTATAAACAAAGCGCTGACTGGATTACGAGATCGGTTTGCCGGCCGCGGGACCGGGACGGATTCGTTTCCCGAATAAATTTGATACCGCTAATTTCCGATCCTCCTGGGAGGCTTCCGCCGGCAGAAAACGCGGAGCGTGAACCGACCTGGTTGCGAACAAGGAATTAAAGGGCGAAGAATCGCGACGTGGAATCGGCGCTCTTTATTGCGTCCTCACGCTGCTATCAATCGCGAATCCAGGAGGCCATTCGCGGCCACGGTCGAGACTACGACGCCACGATGCTCCGTTCTTCGACTCTAAGCCGGCTTAGCGGACCACGATCCAAGATCCACGATCCACGATACGCGGCCCTCCGCGCCGCCGCGCTTTTGCCGTTGCCCTAACCGACGCCCCGAGCTACTTTGCATTAATCGTTTTCGAGAAGTTGCACCCTGCACGGGACATTGCCCTCGAACTCGCCAACGACCTAGGTTTACTTTGAACCGGTTTCCGGTCCGATGATACTCCGCGAACTCTAGTTATCGGCGCTTAGGTCAGGCAGCGTTTTGTTCGCAACATTAGCCGAATGCTTCGCCTCTTACAGTCGACTTTTATCCTTCTATGGACTTTGGGTATTTAGACAATGTAGAAAGATCTGCGATTAACCCGCAGTTCAGTTTATATAAATGTTTCTTTAGCACGAATGTAATCTGCGATTTTGTTGACGAGATTATTAACCCTTTGCAGTCGGAGCCATTTTAACTGGAAATCCAAAATATTTCTTCAGACTTACATGTTTCCATTTTATATAACCTGGAGCATTTTATACAAAATTGAATTTTATGACTTACGTAACAGATAATAGCTCTTAACAATTTTTTAAATAATAGTAAATCTGATAAAGATTGTTTTAAAACGTGGCATGATAATTTTTAGAGGCGCCTAAAAGTCGCCATTCGACCGCAAAGGGTTAATGATAATCGCGGGTCAAGGAAGAGGCGAGCAAAGCTCGAGTGTTCTTTCAAAGTCTTGCAACACTTTGGGATGTTCAGTAGACTCGTCGATACTCCTTTCGTTACTAAATCACCTGTAGACGGGAGACTCTCATGGAAATAATAGGAGCTAAAATATGTTACGTGTGAAATATCAGCTGATAATAGAAGTTCTACGAAAAACAATTCGCGCTATCTGCTACCTGTTAGAGAGAAAGCTCTGCGCGAAGAAATGAAGACGAATGAACCGGGGGGGTCGTTCCCGCGAAAAATAGAGAGGAACGATCACGGTAAATAAATTAGCCGGGATCATGGATTCTCGGAGCGAACGTTCGACTAGCAGCAGCACGCGACTGGCCGGATTCCATAAGAGTCGATGGTAGAATGCATGGAGATTGCCGGAGACGTTGGCTGGCGTCCACGGGACGTGACGCGGGGCGCGCCGGCGCGTAACATCCTTTATACAATTATAGTTTTTGCGAGCCGCGCCGGAAATATGGACGCGGAACAGAGGGTTCTCGGCGGCTGCGAGAGAGGGGTGGGTTGAAAGGACGCGAGAAAGAAAAGTCGACGCTGGGACGGCGGCGAGAGAGCGAGGGACGGGGGTGAGGGTTGGGGGAGGGTAGATAATAGCCAGGATAGAATTGTTCCAGGAGCAAAAAACCAATCCATCCCGGCGTGTTATCGGATGGTAGAGATGCTCGTGGGGCAAGTGCCCTCTCACGCCCACCCTCTTCTTCTGCGAATGCCTCTCTCGGCTGGAATGGCTTTATCCGTCGCGACTCCGAAATACGCGCGGACCGACCGGCGGACCAGCAATCCCGGTTACTATAATGCGCGATCCGCGCCGGATCGGTCATTTAAGGCTTTTATTTAGACCGAATGAACACCGCGCGATTTCGCGACCGTCGTTTCAGTTAATCTTCGGGCGGCGGGTGCCACGCTGAGAAGTTAACATTGCAGCATATTTCGTGGAACAGGTATTTATCGCGTTTTACTTTTAACCCCTTGCACTACGACTACTTTCACGCTGACTTATTTGTTCTTGATACTGTCCTTAGTAGGACCAGATCATTTTTGTTTTCTAAACTTTGATAATAGATGAGAATACAATTTGATTTCGATTTAGAAGATATCATTTTATCTGGCTCGTTATTATAATGCAAGGGGTTGACGAAGTAGCGAGAAAAATGATTTGCAGCGTTGACTACGTTATTTGATAATAAATTAGGTGTCGCAAAAATTTATTCTCGCAAATCGTGTGAAATAAAAGAGTGCTACCTATTCTCTAAAATTCTCATGGAATATTAATATTCTACTCAGAGTATTAATAATAGTCTAAAGATTAGAACCGCTGTAACTTAGCTTTGTTTTCCTATTTATCGAACGCGACAACGGCAGATTCTTTTATTCGCGAAATTAAATAGAGCAAGGGAATAAACCAAAGGCGCAGTACTTTGTCACCCCGTAGTAATCTCCTTCGCTACCCTAGTTGAGCGGCACCGCACGTTGAATCGTTTTAATCGTCTCAATAATTCAGTAGCAAGCGCGCCAAAGGCCGTTCTTCGGCGGAGTCCTTTTTAATTCAACATCGGCTCGTCTATCCTTTGCGACATATTTTATAAGCCCCGGGTGCTTGGAAAGGAAATCCTTATTCAAAGATAGACGTAATCGTTGCGCGTGGAAGAATTTATGAAGACCGTTTTATCGCGATAATCGTGGGTGAAGGGATTAAGAATAGAACGCGCCGCGAACGTCGCAGACGACGGTTTCGCGGCACGAGATCTTCCCGCGACGGCGGAAGCGTTTCCGCGCGGTGCAACGACCACCGCGGACGGAAATAACAGGCGGCCGATACAGGGCCGAAAGCGAATCGGACTGCGGCGGATGCGCCGCATTGCGGTGATCCAGTTAGGGGACGGCGAATTTTAATTGAAGCTACGTTACTTTTAATACCGGCGGTGATGCATAATTTATGACGGGTACGTCGACGGCCGTCGCGTCGCGTCGCGCTCCGTCCGGTCGACCAAGTGATCTTTTCGTCTCGAGTCCCCGGGCCCGAACCCTCCGCGAGACGGAAGCCTTTTAGCCGGAGACATTTTGCAATTTAAACGCGCTTATCGTTAATCGTCCCACCCTCTCGTTTCCATTCCCCCGCCTCGCCCCCACTCGGCCCACGCGGCTCCCACCTCCCCCCCTCCTCTCCCCGCGAGCCGGTCCCTGTAACGGTCACGCGATTTTCGAAAAGAGTTTCCGCGCGCGTCGTTTATATTAAACAGCAATTACTCGCATTCATCCCCTCCAATTAGTCCCATTTACGGTCCTTGACAATTTTCGGCGCTGGCTCGTCACAATTAAAAGTTCCCGGCCGCCCCTCCCCGCTTCCCCTCTCCCCCTCGCGCCCGTCCGCCCCACCCCGCGTAATCACGGTCTCGCGCGTTTCATTATAAACCTGCAATTTCATGAAAACCGTTCTCCTCCCCTCCCTCCCCCCCCCCCCTACCCGGTTAAAAACTGAACGGCGACTCGAGCACAGCGGGGCTCGTAAAAACCCGACACCCCGATGTTCGGCTCGCTGTTACAACTATAAAAACCCCCCGAGTCCGCGCGTTAACGGGCGCGTTACGTTGTCGCGATTTGCCATCGGTGTGTATCGGCGGCGGGACGCGACCGGGGATCACGCAATCGTAAAAAAAAGTGCAATCCGAAGGGGGAGACGAAGGGGGAGCGCAAGAAACACATTTGTCAGAGCTTTCGTTATCGGCTACGATCCCGCGCCGTTTTATCCCCCTTTTATTTACTCGCGGCTGCTCCCTCAAAATGATTTCCAAAGAGCCGAGTCTCTCTCTTCCCCTCTCTCTCTCTCTACGATCGATTTTTTTTAGATAGAGACAAACGAAGAAATTATAATAAAGATATATTCTCTTTAAAATTATGTAGAGCAATCGCTATTTTTATTATTAGGTGAAACTGTATTCAATGCAAAATTTATCAAGGTTTTGCCGTATATTTATACATAAGTATACTTTATAGAAGCTTGATAAGGGTGAGTAAGTAAAATTTATTTTATCTATAGAAAAATAATCGGTGAATTGTATCGTCAATTAAACATCATTCCCTATAAAATTATTGAAACTACGAAAACACCCCCAAAAGGAACGATGATACAAACTGCTCGATCCAAGCACACGCTACAACAAAAATCGCAATAAATTCATCCCCGTCTTTTCGTCAAAGCAACACGCGTTGATCGCTTTCAGAGCTCGGCAGTTTTCGCGTTAAAGTATCCAAAAAGTTCGCGCGACCGTCGCCGGTCAGCGAATCGCAGACCCGCCGGTTTTGTTTCACCGTTCCGGGTACGTTTCGAAGCGCGGTCCACGGACCGCCGTCGTCCAGGTCCGAAAATAAATTCGGCACGGCGACGACCTGTTCGCGAATTAACATTCGTGTGATTGGGCTAACGAAGTCCGCCGAAAACTGCGGCGACGTGCGGCCTTAGAACCGCGCTCGAACGAAAGCCCCCTCGAAAGCTGCGGGTCGTTCCTCTTAATCACCGGCGGTAAAAGTTGTTACGTAAAATTCGACGAGCAAAAGTTCGAAAACGCCGCGCCGGCGAAACCGTAGTTACGGTAGTAATTCCGGCGGCGGTATAATTGCGCGAGCAGGCGTCGCGGCGAGTCGCGCCGAGTCGCGCCGACGTCGGGACAGAACACGGTTTCAGCGATAGATAGATGGAGAGAGAGAGAGAGAGAGAGAGAGAGAGAGCAGGGCCGGTCGTCGAAGTCAGCGCCGATATATCGGCGGCGCGACGCCCGTAGAGAAAGGCGACCGAGCGACGGCCGCGCAATTAAACATTTTGTTGGCGGGCCGCTTGACCCAGATCCGTCGCCGCGCTTTCCATCCCCGCGACCTTTCGCAATTACACCGCCGCAATTTATCGTTGCAACATGATGAGCCCGGCCCGCGGAGAACGGATAACGTTATCTCCTCCGCCTTTCAAGGGACCCTTTTGCCCCGGCCGCCGGATCCCTGAATGCGGATCTTTGCTCTTTTCAACAGCCTCTTCCTGTTGTGCGGGGTGCGCGCGGACTAATTGGGCGGCCGGCAGTCGTCACAAAAGGCGCCGACGGTTTTCGTAGGCCGCGGTATTTTCGTGCCCGGTGAAACGCGCGCGGCCCGCGATTTTTCCACCGCGGAACGAAGCCGAGCGCGAGACGAGGGAGCAGTGGGAGCGCAACGAGACCGGATGATTTTCATTCCGTGCGGCGAATCGAGGACGCGGGGCATTAATTACGGGGGCGCAATCGGCCGACCGCCGCGCGGAATCCGCGTCTGATTTGCGATCGCGAGCGACCGGCTGTCTGCGCGCGGAAGAAAACCGCCTTGGAAAATAGTTTGGAGACGTCGGGAATACTTCGCGTGGCAGAATCCCGCTCGGCGATATTGCATTTCAACCGGAGAGCGGGCTGAAAAGCTGGAATCGGAGTGCCGGCGAGCATTAAGGCGCTTCCTGTCGGATCTCGTGGTCCCCGTCCTCGTCGACGTCCTCGTCGCCGTCGTCTCAAGCATCCGCAATCGCCGATAACCGTAGTCTGTGATCAAACATCCGCTACCCGCGCATCGATCCCACCGGCGAATATTATTTTTTGCTGGCCGCGCGTTCATAAAACAAATCGGAATAATAATTGGAAGAGCCCCGGGAACGCTCCCCGAAAAGTATCGCGTTTCGTGCTCCGCGGCTCGCAATTATTTCCCGGCGGAACGTTCGCGGCCACCCCCCGAAAATTAAACGAATCCTCGCGATTAAAGCCGGCCCCGGCGATTGAAAATAAAAAGCTGGCGTCCGCGAGCACCGCGCCGGATCCGATCATAATGCATTAGCGACGCTCGGAAATCCGCGGCCAGGTTTTCCGGCATTTTTTTTTTTTTCGCCGAGAAACGCACTCGTAGGCGGGACCGCCCGCGAAATAACCTATCAAACGAATTGTATCGTCTGGAACAAGCGGGGCCCGCGTTTGTTCGCGGAAATAGAATGCCGCGTTTAATAAAAGCATGCGGCGCGGTTTTGCAAACATTGATGCAGCGGGCGGCGAGCAAAAATATCGTGTTAGTTTTCGAGACGGTACATCGGCCGGCTAGAATAATATTGGCGAACGCGGGCGCAAAACCGTTCCCAACAATAAAAACCGGGCTGCCATTTTTTTGTTCGCGCTCCGCGAATCGTCCCGGCAATCGGCGAGTTAATTTTGCCGGCCGTTCGAGTTTTTTCGTTAAGCTGCGGGAGAACCGTAAAGAATCATAAAGACTCCGGCCGGGGGTCCGGCAGTAAACTATACGACGAGAGCGGGCGCGCGCGGCGTTTCCGTCGCCGATTGTTCGAACCGGTTCGTACCAGCGCCGCCGGCATTATATTTTCCCCCCGAGTATGAAGCAGTAAGAAAATGCAAAAATAAGGATCCCCTTAAAACCGTCGCGCGAGGCGAAGTGTAACTGCGCTCCGTGGCCTCGCGCCGCTCGGACCGTCCTCGGTGAATTAAAACCGGCTCGCCCCGCGCCCCTGCAGTCGCGGCTGGAATAAAACGCCGTAAGTCCCCGGACCCCCGACACCCGACACCCCTCCCCGTCCTCCTCCTCCTCCTCCTCCTCTCAGCCCCGCGGTCGTCTCCATAAAACGAGCAGTCCCGGGGGGGATAAAAATTTTACAGATTTCTCGCCGCTGTAAAACGCGTTCGGTGGCAGAAACGGAAGCGCGCGAGCATTAAGGCGGCGGCGGCGTCCACCATCGGCGGCTGTAAAATCGTGTAACAAGGCCCGATAACGCTGCGGAACGAGCCGGTTTTATGATTCGCAGCGGCTAACGCGCCGATACGTCGCGTCGCCGGCTATCAGCCGTTTCTTCAACGGGAGCCGATCAACGCGCTCGCTGCGAGCCCTTGGGCATTCATTATCCTGCTCTCGAGGAGCACGCGGCGTTCACTTCTGAACCAGCATTCTTTTGATCAAGAGCTTTAGGTCACGCGGAGTCTATCAACTTGCACTGTTTTACATCGCTTGGAAGTCAACGTGATAAGTTGTTCGTAAAAGTTCATTTTACGAATTTGAAGTGATAAAAGCTACAATAGAGAGCAAAGTGATCAAGATATTTAAATAGTGTAAAAAGGGGGAAAAATAAAAGAAAATAATACCATTTCCATTAATTATTCTCTAAAGAAAGAAGGAACTTTTGTATAGACCAGAGAACTATAGACCAGGTGCATACACAAAATAATCTGTACAGAGAATAACAAAATTGATTTCCATCGCGCGAACCTGAACAAACACGCGTGGACAGGGACAGCCTATGGTCAGACAAGTAGTATAAATTCGATCAGAGGTCAGGCACACGCAACGGGGAAAAATTACAGGCTCGCGAGCGAAGTAAAGAATAGTTAGAAGAGTACACAGAGAGACACTCTGCCGTCTAGCAACTAGAACGAAGCGAATACGTGGCCAGACAAGTAGACAACGGAGCCCCGCCTTACGGTTAGGTAGATCCATGATCAGACAAGCGGTGGAGAAGTCGCCTACGGGGCCAGCGTAATTAAACAGAGCTATGATAATATTTGCAATAATAAGAGCTAATGGAAAATCTGTGGGGAAAAAGGAGAGGACGGGCAGGGGTGTGGGGGGACTTTTCGCCGAGGTAAGGGGTTGCAAACGACACCGCGGACCGCACGCGGCAGCTGCCGCGGAACGGATTCGTATTTGTGCTGTTGCTCGTAAATATTTGCCCGCCTTGGAGCCCGGTTTCTTGTTACGAGTTCGTTTGATGCGGCAGAGGTGCGAGGGCCGCCTTTATTACGTTACTTCGTAAGCCGGCCTCCGCTTCTCCCTTTTACATCGCGCGAGGACGCGCGGGCGCGCGCGGAGGAACCCCGGCCGCAAATGTAATTCCCGAGCGGAATACTACTCGCTCTCTTCAGAATTCCTCCTGTTCCCGGCGAGCAAACACGAAGTCGCGCCACCGCCGTCCGGCGAGCGTAATTTTTGCCCGTTATGACCGACGCCCGGGCTGATCGTCCCCGAGATACGAGTTAATGTTTAACCACGGCGCGCCCGCGCCCGCGCGCGTCTCCGAGAACCGCGAATATATTTGCACTCGCGATAGCGGCGACGAATGCCCGCTCGACCGGCTATTATTTAAATTTTTATCGCGTCCGACAATAAAAGAGGAGAACGAACACGGTGGGGGGGAGACGAGACCGGACGAGTTTGTCTTTCGTCTCATGGCGAGAGCTCGTTACACCGTCGATCGATCTCCTACCGATCCACCCTTTGTTCGTTCTTCTTCGAAAAAGCCGAAGACAGTCGGCCCCCGTAATCGCTAAAAATGAAATCGCGGACTGTAACGCCGGACAATAAGCAAGAGAAAGAGAGAGAAAGGGAGAGAGAGGTTCGCTGGGGGTGGGACCGACGACACTCGGACCTTTTTAACTGTTCCCCATTAAATCTAACCTAAATCCTCGTAAACAAACTTCTCGGTTATAAAAGCCGGCCGTAACAACATCCCGCGCTTTACTGACTTATGACCGGAGAAATGAAACCGGCCTTAAACGACCAGAGAGACACGCGATAAAGCCCTCGAGAACTGACCTAAGGCCGCGAACCTATTGTCGCGCGGCGCGCTCTCCCCTTAATTCTTGTTAACGTGTATTTTCGCGCCGCGATTCCGCGAATACGCCCATTGATGGACAGCTTGTAGCAACGGAGTATCCGTTTATAGAAACTGGACGCGGGTTTACGTAACCAGATTTGTCCGCGACGATTATACGAACTTCCGGCGGTTGTTTGGATGTAACGGCGAAAACATAGCCAGCGGACTCGGATCCGATTCCTAGCGTATTTCGGGATAAAAATTCTTTGAGTGTCACTTTAGCGTTTCGTACGCCGTCAACTGTCTCACTCGAAATTACGAAACGCTTTTGATATCGTTTTTATCTGGCGAGCGACATTTACCATTGTAAAATTTGTTAATTTCTCGCCAACGAGTTATTCGCATAGTTTTTGCCTAGAGTTCGGTTAAACATTGCAAATAATTCTTGTCACACAACTAGATCTCCACCGCAGTAACAAAGACGGTATACAGAATTACAAATGAATTGCTCTAGGAATTATAATTCCATAGAAATTCAGTAGCAGTATAGATCGCCATTGAATCACGTTGCAGAGCAGTTCAGTTACACTGCAATCCGATTACGTCGTAATTCGAGTACGTTGTATAATACTTCAATTATAGTCTCGGTAAAGATAATTAAACATTAAATTAGCTCAAAGATTTCAATTGCTTCATTTAATTACAATGTAATTCAAATACAATTAAATTACAGTGTAATTCAAATAAAATTAAATTACAATGTTATTCAAATACAATTAAATTACAATGTTATTCAAATACTATAAAATTTCAATGCAATTGGTCAAACTATATACAGTAGGATAAGTCGACCAGCGATCATTAGACTAATAGGATGAAAATGACAAATGGTCCCGCTGGTACAAAAGAAATCGCAAATGAGGAAGTCGAGCTGAAACGGAAGTTCGAGCGCGACACGGAAATGCGACAGAGGCGCGTCGACCGTCGGACGATGTTTCGAGAGATCCGTAGTTGGCGTAGCGAAAAAGAACGTCCAGTCTCGTCGTTGTTCCGAAAGTGGGCCAACGCCGAAGAATACGGCGCGGAATACGCGGAAGAATACCCGGAAGAATACACGGGGACTCCTCTATCCCCCCGAAAATTTCATATTTCTCTTTTCGGCGGAGCACGGAAATGCCATTAAACGGGCCGCGAGAAGCCACCGCGTCGTCCCCTCCTCCTCCCTCCCTCCCTCTCATCGAATCGAGTTTGCGAAGGCGTCCCCCGGCACGGCACACGCGTCTCGAATGCCGGCTTCCGAGCAACCAGTCCATGAAGTATGCATGTCTGTCCACACACGCGATTCCATATGGATCTCACGCAACGGCGAAGGTATATTCGCGCGATTGAACACCGCCGAAAATACCATCGCGAGACAACTCCCGCATCGTGGCTCAAACAGCCACCGAAGTTGTTCCACCCTTTCTGCTCTGATTTCCCCGGTCTGGTCCCTTTCGATCCTCCCGGCCGATCTCGCGGCATCGATAAGGAACGAAGTCGGGCCGAGCAACGCTAAACGCGTGACTATTGCCTCCGCCGGAATGATCGAGGACCCAGGGACAAAGATGGAAATGCGTTCTGATCTCACAGTCGCGAGTTAATGGTGTTAGCCCAGTTCCAGCTGCCCCAAGGAGGAATCGATCTTTAGGAGATAGTTCCGGCGATTCCATTGATCACGAGAAAGAAGGAATTCTCGTGTGTAATTAGGCAGATAAATAAGGTGGAAGCAGGTATCAAGTCGATCGAATTTAAGACTAAGGACACTCTTTATGAGACTTGATTTCCTCAAAATTTCCTTCTCGTCGAACCGAGGCGACTAAAATCACGCCCGCAGCAATTAGAGCCTTTGGTAAATGTCGTACAAAATTCATCTGCTTCCTATGAGAAGGGAAAGCGAATTAGTTATGAAGACATCGCGAAGTACACGGTGCCTTGAACTTTGCGTGAAATCTTGTACCTGAAGGTAAAATTATTAAGTGTCCATGATTTAATTGTTTATTTAGCATCAACGGAACAAACGCATCTTTAACGTCTCTACAAAAATTCTATATAACGATAATAATAATAGTAATTATAAAATAATAATAGAATAAGCAAACTCATTAAAAAGAACACGTTAAAAGCACAAACCGAACCAAGAGATAGCACGTCTTCAGAATATGATTCCAATATAAAACAGAAACTTAAACATAACTTCTGACAACATCATAAAATTTATTTTAAGAAACTATTTAAAAATTCGGTGTATATTCCTGAATGATCGCAGATAGTTAAAATGAATCACTTTGTTAACGAGAACCTTGTGAACTCCGTCATGTAAAAACTCCATGCACCAGACAGAAGCCGCGATCAATTGTTCACAAATAATTTTGGTAAGGTCCCCGCGAAGCTATTTGGCAGCCCAATTTAGATGTTCGGGGACGCGGCAACGAGTAAACCTAAATTAAGGTAGGGGAAGTGGAACAGGTGCTGGCCGAGGTCAGAGAAATGGAACAGAGCGCGCGGAGGAATGCTTCGGAAGACAATTCAGATGACTTCCATGGCACACAGAGGCTTCCGGAAGACAGGAGGAACGGGCAAAATTGCTTCGTTGCCGGCCTCTGGCCACGACGTTCCCCGTAATTACGTTGTCCGTCGAGTCAATGAGAAACGAAAGCCCCGCAAAAAGCAAAGCCCTGCGCGGAGCTCGGGGGAGGGGGAGGGGGGGGGGGAAGGGCCGTCGTGGCAGGCGAATCGCGGGCGGTGTAACGCGAAACGATCCGACAGATTCTATTTGTTGTCGCGATCCCGGCCGGTCGTAACGGTTCATTCGACGAACCGGGATGGTTTATCAGAAGCTAAATAGAATCCCTCGCCCTCGCGGGTGCCATCCCCGTGTTCCGGCGTCGGGACGATTATAGCGAGGAGCGAACCTAACGACCGGCCATATTTTTCCATTGTTTGTACAAAGGATGAGCCGGGTTTTACCGGGCGTTAGCCGACGGTGCCGACGTCGATCCGTCGCGCTAAAAAGACACGGGCTCGTTAGCGGTCGCGTGCAATCGCCGAAAGAACGATCGTCGTACGTGGTCGTTCCGGAAGAAAACTCCCCGGGTTCTTGTCCCCGACCATTCCCGACCGGCCACCGCCCGACAAATTCGAGTCCACCTTTTTTCCAGGAGAGATTCGTTTGGTCTAATCGATGTGAGGGAATATCCACGTGAAAATTCAGTGGACACCGAGCTTCTGCACATATTTTCCCGTCCGCCGTCTCCCCCTCTGTTCTGCCAATTTAATCAGCCGGGGGGACTGTTTTTAGCTGCCGTCGGACGCCGCGCGAACCGACGCTATCGAATTACCATTAATTAAGGTAATTAGAAACAGCGGGGAAGATGAGATATCCGACGGGATCTCGCGACGTTTCGTCGGACGCTGCGCCGCCGTCTCCTTTCGGGATGGCAGCTGTCCGACGACGGGGTACGAACCAGCGTAATGACCGGCGAATATGGCCGCGTGTGCGTGTATAAAAATCAATCCGATGCAACCGGATACGCGTCGGCGACGGCGGCGCGGCTCGTCGTTTAATAGAGCGTGCGCCGTGCGCAATCGGCCGGCTAGCATGATAAATAGGCGCCGCGCGAAACGTCCATTCTAACGAGTGGCTTTTTTTTCGCGCGCGCGCGAGTGTGCCTCTCGACGCTCGATGATATTCGTTCGCTTTCACGGTTATCAAAGCAGCGCGCCGGCTCCGTCATTTATGCGGCCGTCAAACCCGTCCCGCGGATCACTTTATACATTTTCTGCGTCGCCGGGCGCCACTTTTGCCACCGCATAATGCGCGTTTCTCGCTTCTGCCGTCGCGCGGCGACGTCGCGGCCGACGAGCGTATCCAGGACGGAGAGAGAGAGAGAGCGAGAGAGCCCCCCCGTCCGTGACGACGGAGACGATCGAGCACGTGTGAACGTCATTCACCGGCACGCGACCCGCTTCTATGTAAACTCGTCGCCGGAGCCTGGAATTCGAAGCGGCTGGCACAATCGTCGGCCCAGAATATACTGATACTAGCGCACGTACTCTGATCAATAGACTGCGGATACTCGTGCATTCGCCGCTCGTAAAAGTCCACAAAATTGACGACACCCTTGTTTCCGTCTCGATGGCTGGATCTGCCCGAACACGCGACCGTTTCTTTCTGTTACGTGTTCGTCAATGTTACTCTTTCGAAGCGACCTGGGCTACCTTATTGGACACAGTGACGCGCTGTTGAACATGGAGACCATAGAAGCCATAGAGATACCTTAGGGTTAATACTAAATTAAATACTGAAATATTCAGATTATATATTATATTATAATTATAATAGAATATGTAATATGTAATATATATTTTACGATCTTTTGAAAATTATAAATTGTATTTTAATTATTAAGATTTTATTTTTAGTTGTTCACAACCCTGTAATATTACTTATAGACGAGCTGCAAGGAAGAATGATTAAGTGCGAAAATTTTCGCCCGCGGTCCGCTGATTTTTCGCGGCAAGCGGAATTCAGCGGCACGTGTTCCGGCGCATTGTTGGCGCGCTAAAAGGGTCAGCTGGAAGATGCGAAACGCAGGAAGGCTGTGCAACGAAGTAGCGCGCGAGCGCGCGTGTTAAGTGGCGTGCAGGGTGGTGCAACGGCACTAATGTACATTTAATGTCTCAAGTTTGAATACGGCTGGCCCCGGCCAGGGATAACATCTTAAATATGTTTTTACATTTACTCAGAGGTCGGCGGGAGGACGGGGGATGAAGAAACGTGACCGAGCCGAGGGAAAAGAGAAAGTTTCGAAGGCGCGCGCCCGCGCGCGCTTACGGGGGCCGTCACGAGCCCCGAAGCCGAGCGAGCGAGCGAGCAGAGCAGCTACCGGCAGGTGAGGTTCTTTTTCCAAAGGATTTCTCCACGTTTTCCTCCTGCTATTTCTCTTTCCACGGCACAAAGGCTACATCAAGAATCTACGATCTCGCTGCCGACCAGGGGAATACCAGAAGTTTTTCCATTCGCTGGAACGACGCCGGGAAAGACGTAAGCACGGCCTGCCCCTATTTTCGCTCCTACATGGAATTTTCCCCCCATCACCTCCTCCTCCTCCTCCTCCTCCTCCTCGTCCTCCTTTTCCTCCTTCTCCAGCCGAGTCCCCCTTTTTTCCCTCTTTTCTCGCTTGAGCCGCGACAATGCTTAGCGAAATCGGGCGAAATGCCGAGGATCCAGACGATCCCACGGATACAGAAATCGTCGGCGAACCGCCGTCTCTCGATCGACGCCGCCCGTAATGGCGCCGCAGAAGGAAGCGAGACACCATCCTTCGTTCCGCGGAGCACACCTTCGCTAGGGGAAACTCTATGCGGCATACAAATTGCGGGCGAAGTCGCGCCGACTATTCCCGACCTCTTCCAGACTCTAACGAACACGTAACAAAGCGGAGGACACTTTTACTGGATCATCGAAGGGAATAATGCGACGCACTCGTTATAGAATGCTTCTTCGTCGATCGTATCCGAGAATACGAATTCCGTGACGACCGTGGCTCGATAAAATGACGCGAGAGAGAGAGAGAGAGAGAGAGATCGACGAAATTGTGACGACGGGATAATCACCGTTTATTCGCGAGTCGAGCGAAAAGTTAGAGTTTCGCAGAATTTTCCGCGTTTAGCACAAAGAGCAACGTGTCTATGGACTTCTCATTCTGCTGAAAATATTCCGCGTGCGTCGACGTAGCTTTCATCGTAATTATTTCATCTAATTTAAATTAAAAATTTGAGTAATTTTAAATTGACGCTCTAATTAAAATTTGTTTAAATTTAAGCGTCTCAAAATTATATTAATTCCGGGAAATGGGAAATTCCTGAGACCGTTTGAAGTAACTTTTTCCTTAACACAAATAAAATTTGAAGCTTTGTTTAGGAGAGCTAAACAAAAAAGATTGACCAATGAGAGGCAATCTCCACTAGTGTTTTATACTTTCACTGCAGTTTCAGATAAAAAAAATTAAGAAACAAGAATTCTTTATCCTTTTTTGTCATCCCAAGTAATACCAGAATTAAGAGAAGAGTATTAGAGTCACTGTATGATAAAATAATTCCACTATCATTTAATAAAAATCCGAATCGTTCAAATAGAAATTCGTCGAAATAAATTTGTCCAGTAAATTTTACCGTGACCGAAGCCGACGCATCCGCGTCACCGTTCCACCGATAAACACAGTAATTCGGGTATCGAGTTCCCGGGCGAAAAAGCCGGATTTTTTTCCCCAAGGAAACAATGCGATTGTTCTAGCCGTTTCGTTTTCGGGTATACGGAGAATGATTCCTCCGGACCGCTATGAAATCGACAAATCCTACGGCTGACGGTCGGGGCGGGAATAAAAAAAAAAAGAGAGAGCGAGGACAAAAAAAAAAGCGCCATGAAAGAACCGGGGATCCATTGAGATTCTACGGTTGACCGAACGAGTCCACGGTCTCGTGCACGGCACTTCGCAGGTGAACCGATACAGAGAGTATATTGGAACGGCAAACAGTGTGTATCGTCGAATTCGAGAATGCTTTATTCTGGCACATTCGCTGCCGATTCCGGCATTCACGAGCCACGACGCACAGTCTGCGGGGGTCTCGTGCGCCGCGTTTTCAGACCTTCCTATTATACGCGCCGACATTTTCTGTTTGAACTTCTCCGCCCAGCGAAACGAGCATCCCCGTACCGTCGCGCGACCCACGGAACAGCCTCGACCCTGATCGAATATCCAGCGCGCGATTAAAGAATTATGCGAACGGACTGCTGCTGCGTTCGCTTCTGCTCGAACGGGGGCCGCTAAGTTGCGTTCGATTCTACTCGAACGAAAGGGATACGTTTGCTTCGATGGACGGGACCGCGCTGCATTTGCTTCTGCTCGATGGAACTGGTCCGTATTTGCTTCTGCTCGATGGCGGAATGCGCGCCGAGCTCGTGGGAACGAAAATACATTGTACGTTTGTGGAAAATCGATAGCCTCAAGATTCGAGCTCCCGGCGAGCAGAATCGAATTAATTCGGTGCGTGCGAATTCGAAGAGCATGAAACTTCTCGGCGAGAACATTTTCTCCGACGCTTTGCGAGACGATGACGCTCGATCTCGTGCAGACCAGACGGAAAAATCGCAGATGGTCTGCTGCGACAGTTTGCAACACCAGAATCGCGCTGTCATCGGACATTGCGACCCAGCGACAGGTTGTTCCAAGAATTCGGATTTATTAAAAATAGCGTGACGGTTTTACACTCTTCATCGGATAATCGTCAGCAAAATTCATCTGTAATATAGACATGAATGGTGACATTACTTCTCGATAGAAAACATTGCAACGAGATAAACGCAATAACTTTTCTATAAGTAAATTATCAAGAAAAGATAATTCAAAATTAAAAATTTTAGAAATCAGAAAACCCATCAGTCTATCATTTTTCCAAATTCCATCGAATTAATATTCTTCGTAAATAATTTGTTATAGCTCGCGTAGTAAAGCAGTCTTACTAACCTCTCCAAATCATCCAAATCATCCTAAAGTAATTTTAGAAGGTGTCTAAATATATTTGTCGACGATAGTAAATCGAACTGATAAATATCAAATATAATATTATTTTGTCATTGCCAAGTGTGTTATAATTTTTGAAGTCTTGACACAGGAATCCATATATTCGAAGAGAACAATCCTGTTGCGTGGAGAGAAGAGCAAAGCGTGCTGAAACGGCAGATCGCAGACAGTCGGAGCGCGTGTACCCACGGAATCGGGTACGAGCGATCGTTCTCCTCGTGAAACAATTTGCCGGGTAGTCGCGGTGGAATCAATGAGGGTCGCGGATTGCCACGCGATCCCGTCGTATCCCCCGGTCCGATCGGCCGGCGATGAGCCGAGGTCGTCGCGGGCCGCCGACTTCGGCCGCGGCGGCTCGTTCGACGGAAATTCGTTCGGGTCGGGAGCCGTCGGCACGGGGTTCGTTCGTATGCATAGCCGGGTATGTTGATTGGCTGGCACGCAAAGTCGGTTCCCGCCGGCACCGACAAAGTCTATGGTCTGATGCACACGCTGCCTGCCTTGCAGCCTGCCAGCCAGCCAGCAGAGCCTGCCTGTCTTCCTGTCTGCGTACTTCCCCGCGTCTCCTTCCACCTGGCTCAACGACGGATATTGCATACGCGTTGTATTAATATGTATTTAAATTAGTGCCTCAAAGCGATCCGAGATTACGCGGACCCCGCCTTGGCGCCGAGTTCAGCTAGCGCGGCCCGATTTTTACGCGGCGTTTTAGTAGGTCACGGAGCACCCTAATTAACCCTCCGCTCCGGCAAACGCGTCTTCCGAAAGTTCCTCCGTAAGCGGAGGCGCGGATCCACGGTCGGCGGAGAAGGACGGCTGGTTTCTCAGCCGGTGTGGAATAGACGGGTAGAACAGGGGGTCGTTTGTAGTCGGACGAGCGAAACAGGCGGCGTCTATGGTCGGACAAGTAGAGTAGGGTTCCCGACGTTGTTGGACAAGCGAGGGTACCGGGGGCAACTCCGGCCGATTCCTTCGACACCCGGAGAACGTGGAGCTCAGAGTGTAGGGTGACGCCTCTGATCTAACAAGTAGTGTAGGTAGCTATGTAGTCGGACGAGCAGAGATAAGGTGCGGCGTGGTAACGACTCGCGAACGAAACCGGTGAACAGAAAATGACTGCAACAAGTAAGAAGGTTTTGTGCAGCTTCCGTAATCAGACAAGTAGTCCAATCGTTTATATAGCCGGACAAGTAGAGTCGGCCTGCTTACAACCATACCAGTAAAATAAGAACAGTCTCCGCGCCGAGGAAAATGCGATAGAAACGTCCGAGGAGCAAAGACGCAGGATATTACTGCAACAAGTGAAATAGAATCAAGCCACGATCAGACAAATACTCCAATTGCCTATATTGTCAAACAAATAGAATTACCGTCACTTATAATCAGTCATATAAAACAAGAACAATACATGTCGAAGAAGGTATAATAAAAATCCTCGAGGAGCAAAGTCGTCGAGCGGAAAATGACTGCAACAAGTAGAACAGAGCACGCCAATAATCCGACAAGTGATATAAGTATCCTCATGGTCAGACCGGTACAGCAGTGGTGCTTCATGAACAGGAGAGCGATCTCGGCGCAGTTAATTGAGGCGACCCCCTGACTCCTGTGATCGGAGGAGTAGAACAAGAGCAAGTGGAACTCGACCAAGTAGAATCTGGGCAGCAACGTGATCATGCTGGTGGAATAGGTATCCACCGAGTGAACCAAGTAAAATTTGAATAATCGACGGCCAGTGATGCGGAATAACGACTTTATGCTAGCCAGATGACTCGAACGAGTGGAATGAGAACAGCCGGCGATCGAACGTGAAAAATACGGAGTGAAATGCGACGGGTCAAAGGTGAAAGATTAACACGTCGAACGCCGTCGGGGTCACCGGTATTAACCCTTTCGATACGAGTGCCGGATATATCCAGCATCCATGCGATGACATATAACAGAATTTTATATAGGTATACTGTGATATAAGTAGCGCCATTTTGATGTTATCATTGTTAATTAATTATTGCAAAGGCCTTTCGGTAAAACAGACTGCGATTTAAAATAGTAGAAAAATTAAAAGAATTCTTTTAAAATTATCACTGTCTACTTGCTGTTTAGTTTCTAATTCTCGCAATTAACGCAGATAATTTTTACGGTCCATGAAAAATCTTCTGTTTATTCATTACAGAATTTAATTGGCCCGTTACAAATTAGCGCGACGTTGCGCGTGTGAAAATCGAATCGCGGCGGCAGAAAAATCGCGCGGCGGAAGGACGTTTATTTCATCGGATGGCGAGCCGTTCTTCTCATCGGATCGCTTAAAACTTGCGAGAACGGCGACTAAGGCGGGCACGGAGTTTACGCCGGGCTCAATATATCTTGCCGTGGGTCGGTACAGGGGAGCTGCTTTCTTATTTAGCGATAATTACGAGTTCCCGGGCCGTCTCCAGCGATCTTAAGACCTCCTTGCATCGGCTTCTCCCCATTCAACGGAGAAGAGCCAGGGTTCTCGATACTACGGCAAAGATATTGCACGTTGAATGGAAAATTGATTAACGCCACCGCCGCTAACACAATATGTTTTATCAGAGGCTGCTGATAACCCCCGCGGTTCTTCGTCGGGCTACTTATACACACACACACCGGATCCCATACCATCGGTAAGCCCAGCAGTTACGACGTCGTGCCGCGTGCCCGTAACTCGGGCACACGATGTTTATTCGCCCCGGGATTTCCATGGCCCTTAGAAACGCGCCGCGATAAGTCGGCCCTGGTATTAACGGGCGGCAACTGGAGAAATTAGATGATTGATGGGGCCGCCTCTCCTATTCAGAGACCCGCGCCCAGAAAAAAGGGAAACCCCCGCGGAGTGACGGGTCGTCGGAAAACGCGTCCGATCCCCGGAATTAAGCGGGAGGAATCGGCACAAAGGCCGTCGAAATTTTCTCAATAAACAAACGCCGACGACGATCCCATTGGTCCAGGATCAAACTGTTAATTATTCGAGTTTTTAGATATATTTTAAGCTACCATCGATTTTGTGGAATTATATAATATTATACAGTAAATTTCTACGGCGTGACTAATTCTTGTACCCTTGCTTTATTTTCGGGTATAATCAACTTTATATTCATCGAATAAGACGTATTAAATTTTTCCATTTACAAATAAATAAAATGAAAGAATAAGATGTATTAAATGTTTTCAGTCATAAATATACAAGATAAGAGGCTAACAACTTTATACTTACCGAATTATTTTATTCAAAAATAAAGGAAATAAAAGAGCAGAAAAATGTACTATACCATATTCGATAACTACAAAGTTAACTATGCTTGAAAGCAAATCAAAGTCACAGCAGTTGGTCACTTCGCAATAAGCGGCTACGCCACCCTATTTTGCGACTGGACAACTTCGGAACCCACGGCGACCTGATATCTATTTTAGGACCCTAAGTCGAAATGCTTGTTACCGATAGTGACGATAAACCGATTGTCAACTATCGCGTCTACGGCAAAGGGTCAAGACGCGACCCAAATATCTCGACGATAGTCAGAATCGATTGAATGAAATCTAATGGCGTTGGGCTTATTTGAATTCGGTCTTCGGACGTCAATGTTTCACAGTGCTTCGAATATTCTCCTGAATCGAAGACTTAATCCTTTACGACGACTTTGTCGATCAAGTGAGGTAGCAGGACGAGGTAATTTTCTCAGATGTGTCTTGTATAGAAATTATTGTATTTTAATTTACATATAATAGAAACATAATTTATATATAATACAAACATAATTTATATACGACTATATGCAAATACATACAATCATATAATTTATATACAACTATCTTAACATGAACACCGACTGTCACCTCTCACTCACTATTCAGCTTGCCAAACGAAACGCCGTGGTGATCGAGAGTCAAAGAGCAAAGGGTTAAGCCTGCATCGAAGACTTAAGTAACGATAAAAGCGAAGAACGTATCCTGCCCTATTTTACGTACACATTGAATCTATGCGATCCTGATGTCGCGAATACATCGCCCAGAAAGGGTTAATTAAATTTGCATGGTGAACGCGACTTCTGTGTTCCGTGGCCACGGTTATTGAAATAAATTCCATCGAAAGGTTAGCTCGAGGAGCTAACGATCTTCCCGGCGCATCGGCGAAGAGCGATGCAAAATAGAGTCGGGAGAGCAGGGCCGATGTCGCGCTCGAGCCCCGTTGCTCAAGAGGTATTTAAGCTGCTTTACATTTAACGAGCGCGACTGGCTGAATAGCTAAACCCGAGGACGATAAGACGAATTCATTCTTTCAGCGGTTGGATAACCGAGCGAGCGAGCGAGAGAAGAGGTGCGGGCGGATCCGAGCCGGGTCAGCCGTCGCGGGGCGTCGCGACGCGACGGTGTTTGCACGGTGAAACGCGAGGTTCCCGTGTTCGCAATTAACGGGAAACGTGGGTGTCAACCTGTATGATAGATAATGGCCGGAGCGTGCCAGAAACTGCGCCCCGCGAGCCAAAAACTCCTCGCTGCCGATGAAACTGCCGGTCGGACACGCAACTTTGTTTGCGTGGCGGCAAATCAAGTTACAGTGACATTTTCTGCATTACTATTATTAATTATTTCCCTAAGCCGGGCCGGATTGCATAAAAACGGGAACGCCGGGCAAACCGGAAAGTTCATTCCGTTTCGTGTTGCGAGATAATGGGACACCCCCCCCACTCCATTTAAACGAGTCCGCCATAGTTCGCTGAAAAATCCCCGCGATTTAATTAACCTGATCTGTGCAATGAGCGAACACCGTCCGGTCGGCGAACGTTTCCCGCGTTGTACGACAGAGCGGCAATTATTATACCGTTTCCATATTAAAATTGACGCGTTAGTTAAATTCATACGAACGGTCGGTGTCCTGGAAAAAAAAATTTATCGGCTCGCGTATTCTTGACAAAACGCTGGGATCGCGTTCAGGGGCGTACAAACGCGCGGCACTATTTCTCCGAGGATTAACGATCGTTTCACAAATATACGGCTCAATTTCGCCATCGCTTGTCGATAACAGATTTCATATCGGAAGCGAAAGATACGCGATCGCTGGTATCGCAAACGGAATCATCTTCTGAAATACGGTGATATAAGAAAAGCAGCGCATTAAATTGCGAACAATTGACAACGAGGACTATTATTTTCTGTTTAGGGCAACTGGAGGGGCGATAAACGTTCGTGCAGCGAGCAATGAACAAGTAGGCGGTATAATAATTACAACGGCGTGAAGAAGGTGTAATCGAAGTCCGGGCGGTAACCGCGCCGCGTGCGGTGCAACGGCAATAATTCCGGGCGGACCGTTGCGCGGAACGCGTCGTTAAGGTATGTAATTGTCTTTACGACTTGATAGGAAGATTCGTACCGCGGACTGTTTCTTTTGATGGCGGAATAATAGTTTCCGCGTCGGCGTTCGGCCGTTTTTTTCGCGGCGGCCGAGGGACCCGGTGTCGCGTCGGAATAGCTCGCGTGCCCCGGTTCCGCAGCGGCCGGATTCCATTCGAGGTTCCCCGCGTTCTCTCGCGGATCTAATCGAAATATAATACTAATTCACTTGATATAAACCGGCGGCGTTCTTACCGCCCGTTGCTCGCCCCGTAATTATTTACCGGGCCATTCGTAGTTGGTACACGTTTCCTTTATAATTACGCGAATTCCATTAGCGGCGGCGGCGGCGGCGGCGGCAACCCCCGCAATAGATGTAACGCGTATTACCGACCGAAATACTTTTCTTTTACGCCGGCCCCTTAAACGAAAATAGATTCCGCCGTTTTCCGCGGGGAATTAAAACGTAAATTACAATGTGCCGCGAACGGTCGCCCCTCCTTATCTTTCGCAGTTTACGTCAGACGGCTGAATAAAAGGGGGGGGGAGGGGGACCAAGGAGAATCTGAGCGTTCGCGATCTTAAAGCGAGATTCATTACCGATCTTTCCGGCCGGGAGGGGGATTAACGATCCACGGAAACCTATTCCGTTGCTAGGTTTCTTTGTTACCGCGCGTCGATTTCTATGCGGGACTTGCCTTGGCACATGATGGTGATGATGTGCAGTATGCTGATCGTCAGGTACCGTCTTCTTCGCAGGGTGTCCGCCATTTTCTCACCGTTCCGATCTCAGACCTCGAAGCTTATCTGCAACAATCGAAAAGGGGACACTTTTAAAGTCGATCAACTTTAATTGATTTGTTCAAATCTACGGCGGTCTTATAGTAGAGAAATCACGGAGGGTCGTAAGGATTTCATTCTGTAGGTTGTGAGATTTTCTTAATTCTAGTTCCTTTTTCCATACTCTTTTATTTCTTCGCATCTGGAAAGGTTGATTTTCTATTGGTCAATAAAAATCCGAAGAAGAAAAATTTTCGAGATGCTTTGCTCAAAGAATTAAAATTTAAAAAAAAATCTTACAACCTACTGTTACATATGGTGGAGGCTCAGCGATGGTTTAGGACCGCATTGCAGCATCCGCGGTGGACGCTCTTGTCTTTATCAAACGGATCGATTGAATCAGGCAATAAAGAGCATACTAAAGAGATTCGATAACATACTAAAATGTCAGCATAGAATGAAAAAGTTACGGTAACACGCTATTTCGCGACAAAATATAAATGAGAAACGAAGCTGTCAAAATATCAACGTTTCGTTTTATAGCGCGAGCGAACTTTATCCGCGTGCCGATTGCCAGTAAACAATTTATCGGAAAATCTTAGGACCCGTACGTACGGCTGCAACAACCGACTGCAGACACGTCGGCTAATTACGAGTTTGCGTTTTTATATGGAGGGCGGGCTGTGTGACGCGTTGGCAAACGTAGCGCTCGCGAGAGATCTGACCATTTTTCACAGGATTAAGGGCGCAGGTAGAGGCGATTTTTATTTGTACGGTTTTGACACCTGCGCACGAGCCGGCAGAATTTACTTCGGGACAGCTGTTGAGAGCGCAAATATTTCGCGAATGTTGTCTGCATGCTTCAAACTCTTTTGCGATTTAACCCTTTAGGAACGGTGCGTCGCTACAGTGGCTTTCGCGGATGTCGTCTGAACGACGCGCCGCTATAGTGACTTTGGTGGATGTTTCCTGTTTTAAAACATACTCAATTGTATTATTAATTATTAAGCTCGTAGGCACGACTGGACTTTGCGCAAATAAAGTCCTTCGTGGCTAAATTACGATTTTTCTTAATATATATATATTTTTTTATATAGCTCTATGTATAGTATTAGCGATATATATTCTTCTCTTAATGCATTGTGCATATATATTTTTACTTCAATCGTTCACTTTTATAACTAATAAGAATTGGTTTATTTTCAAAGAATAATACAATTGAGTAAAGCATGGAGAGGTTAAAGCAAATTATTAAAAATAAAGTATATATATATATCATATCTTTAAGAAGAATTATTATTTAATCATCGAACACATTATTGCAATATACCTACGCAGAGAGGAGCATTGTCCGTCACACATTGCATCGTTGTACCGCTTGCGCGCAATACACGTCGAACTCTACCGTGCAAACAGACATCCCCGTGAAAATTCAGCCACGCCTAAGTGGTTAAAGATAGATCGTAGCACGCGTGTTTCGCGCGATGAGAACATCTCGACGACCTCGTCGAAACACCGCGCATCTGGCGCGATCGAAAATAGAATTTCAACGTCGAGGAGTCCCGCGAAAAAAAAAGATAATCAAAATCCCGATAATTGACCGGCGGTCCGTTTTTTTTTTCACCGATGGTTCCGGCCGTCACCGAAAGATTCCAAGGAAACGCATAAATAACCGGGACGGATGAAAAGGCTGGCTGGCAATTAACAGGTGAGGCGGTTGCGCCACGCCACCGAGCACGAGAGAGGAATATGTAAATACGCGTGCATCCGCCGTAGGTCGCGGCGGGGGCACCGGCACCGAATGCATATTGGGGATGCGGCAACGTATCGTTGATTCGTCGATACGTCGGCAGTGCCCACGGGACCGTGAAATCATTAACGCACGGCTAAGTCGACGTAATAGAGGAGGCCCGTAATTAACGAACGCCCAATGTTAATCAGGTTTATTGGCCTGTAACGCGGGGATACGGCCACTTGAGGAGATATAGACCTTATTCGCCTAGCCGCAGCGCGCAGCGAGGCGATCCCACCGGTAGCCCCAGTAGAATCGATGAATGGCCGGCGCCAGGTGAGAAAAAACGAAACCGTCGAAGACGCGGCCCCCCCGCGCGTCCCCGATCGCGGACCGGGATATTCAAAAGAACGGGGCCTCGACATTGCGATTTGACCCGTCGCTCTCACGGATTAATGCCAGCTCAGATACCGGAGCTCTTTCGCGCGACTCGCAAATTGGTAGCGTCGGGTATCAAACGCGTTTCCCCGCCGCCCCCCTCGCTTAATTACACCACTCCCTTGCGTAGACGCCGCTAATAAACACCGAATAAGATGTTTCGTGTACGTCCTGACGGTCCGAGGGCGCGTTTCAATGGAAATACGGCTAATTAAGGGGGTCGACGGGATACCCGAAAATTGAATGCCGCTCTTCCGCTCCATCCGGAGACACGGATATTTCCGGCTGACGATTTAAATGCTTGCGCGAATTTATTTTATTGCTGGGACCGCGCGGGACCCCGTTAATTACTGTCGCCCCGATCGTTTGGATCGGGGGTGTCCGCCCTCTCTTAACTTCCCTGGGCCGCGTTGCGAGAAGACGAGTCGTTTTGGGCCGCGCGGCGTATACCCGACGCTAACGATAGCTAATGAGCGAAGAAAACGCGAGGTATATATTATAATCAAACGTGTTTAACAGGTTCGTGAACGCGAATGGCGTTCGTGTTTATTAAATTTCAAAGTGACACCATTGCTGTAATATTCAAATCTATAAATGCAAATCTGTCATGCATTCGATTTAACGTAGTGTTTATTTTCTGAAGCTATTATGTACTTTAATTTAATCTCTATCGACGCGAATGCTACAGCGTTCATTGCACACAGGGTGCTGCTACTTCAGTGTGCCGTTATTTCTAATACTAGAAGTGAGAGGGAGATGAATCTACATGGAAAAATAAGTATGAAATGCGCAGTGACATATTTTTCGCACAGAGCTCGAACTGATATTAAAATTCGAGTTAACCGATATGAAACGTTCTACCGAAAAGAAGGTAAACATTGCAGTACACCTGCTGTTTTTATTGCATCGAAAATTGTTGGAAACGTTACGCCTTTGCCAACATAATTGTGCCCCGCGTATTACAATTTCCCGTGAACATTTCCCAGCTTATTCCCCCGTTTCGGAATGTTTCGAATGCAAGGAATAATTTCCGTTGGACGTGTTCTTTCCCGGTAATCCACTCGTCGCCGACAAGCGATTACCGGGAGTGGCGCTAGCGAGAATTCTCTCGGCTATCAACCGCGGCGCAAAAATCTGGGAGGGGGGAAGGCTAGTTTATTTCGAGCGGATCGCACGCAACAGTTTCCCATGTCGGATGATATTAATAGTAGGTCCATTTTAATCACAGCGCAATGTATTCGCTAATCAACACAGTGATCCGCAATTAGCGAAACAAGCGGCAGCTCTCTCGCGCTCGCCGCGCGCGCGCAACGTTTACCTTCAATTATTCCGCCATAAACAGCGGAACAATAACACTAATAACAGTAACACCACCAGTAATATAACAAGTTTCCGCGCGCAGCAAGTGCTGCCCGACGGGGGGAGGCCTCAAAATTTCGCGAACGCCGTTCGACATGTTCCCCGGTAACGCGATCTTCCTGTCGCGGACGAAGTTACGGACGAATAATTCCGCGGGCTTAATATCCGCGGAACTTTTAATCGGCGGTGGCGAGCTCTCGCGCGAGAGAGAGAGCGCGCGCGCGCGCAGAGATTAAAGTTGATTTAAAAAATTTCACGGTCCGCGGGTTAACGTAGTCACGGCGAACCGAGAACTTTTTCGTCCCTTTTTCCCTTTCCTTCTTTTTCGTTCGAGGATAGTTCACACCGGAGGGGGGGGAGGGGAGGACGTTCGAGAGCCGGTGCGGGACCCCGCGGCTGCGACAGCGGCGCGGTGTGTAACTTGATTCATTGCGTTATTACAAGTTTTACGAGTTAATTAACGGAGATTTTTAGAGTAATATCGCGCGGCCAGCACTTCGGTGAAGCGGCTCCTGTTATTACATCACGCTTTTACACATCCACGGCTTCGAAATTACCGCGGCCGGGGCTCCGCAGCTATCGCGCTCGACCCATAATTAGTAAACTCGGTTAACGACATGACACGCCCGTTCGCTGACGCTATCGTTAGCCCCTCCGCTACTCTACCCCCACCCCCTCCTCTGCCCCTCCGCTCTGCTTCTCTTCGGTTCTACTTTCTCACCCTTTTTTTCTCTTTTTTCCTTTTCTCCCTCGCCCCATCCCACGTCACGGATTGCCAATTAATAAACGCTCGCAAAGTTTCCGCCGCCGCGCCGGTTAACGAGTTTAAACGAGCCTCCGATTGCCACGCGCGATCCACCTTCAGCCATCGATTTACCGCGTACCGTGTATCAGAAGATCCTGTTAGTATCGCGCCACCGCCGACGAACAAGACGGCTCCGCCGCCGCCGCCTCTCGCCGTGCAAAAAGATACGCCCGGCAAAAAATAAGCCCCGGGAAGCTTGCGGGAGGTAACAGCGCTTTCCTCCGATCCACCGCTTTGTTCGGACAATATCGGCCCGAGCGAATGAAGAATCGCGAGTCTCGCCGGCAATTGGAAAAGAAAGTTTAATTAGAACCGATAGGAGCGATCCTTCGCGATAGTTTGGCCACCCTTGATCCATTAACTATCGCCGTCGATCGTGTGTGGGCGATGGAATTATTCGATCGTTTGGAACGTGTTATTTTTCAACAAGGTTTCGTTGATTAACTTGATTTGATATTTAATGGAATGAATTTTTGAAACTAGAATTATAAAACCAGTCGAACGACTGGTCGCTAATTTTTTATTTTACAATCGCCAACAAAAATTTCTTTGTCAGAAATATTTATATGAACGTTCTCATTCGATTATATGTTGTAATAAAAATTATATATATTATAATAATAATTACATATAATATTTGATAACGTAGGAAAGTCTACAGAAAAATGTCAAAAGGTTTGTTTTATCTTACTCTAAATATTTGGAGAAGTAATTTGATTCGAATCTGCAGAATGGAATTATTTTCTAGTCGTTTGGAGAACTGTCCACATGACGTGTATTTGTTCATAACTTCGTTATGATACAGACTTTAGTATGTCGGTGTCTACGCTAGGTCTAATTAACCTTAAAAACAGTCGATTAATTAATGCCACCTCACAATCGTCTCGCGAGTATTATTTCCGCTACAAATACGAATATCAACGCGTCCCTTACCCACCATGAAGTAACAGTTTTGCTTACAGCCGATAGTAACCGAAGCGTTGAACAGTTGTAATCCGACTGCGAATTTTCCGCAATCGTGACAAGAATGTGCGCGAACTCGCGGTCCCGCCGCGAATAATCAGTTTCCTGTTGTGCGAGACACTTCTCGTAGGCATCCGCCTTGTAAACAAGTATTACCCAAATCGAATCACCATAACATCAGCGTTTGCCGCGGATATCTGCGAAGTTTCCGACGGTAAAATCTACAAAGTTTCGCTACCTAACGGGAAACACGGTGTACGATAAGTAATCGTAATATCGCTTTTAAAGCCCCGCCGGAAGCGTCGTTGCGTAAAGAAGTGGAAGAAGAGGGAAGGGGTTCGAAGTCCTCGAAGAATCCGTTCGCGGAGTTTCGACGAGATGCCTATATCGTTTTTTACGGGTCTGTTTACCGGTAATACGCGTAACGGCGCCGATCGTTTAATCCAATCGGACAAATGGCCGGTGCGGGAGCGACGAGAAACAGAGAGAGAACAAGATAGAGCAAAGGGAGAGTGAGCGAGAGAGAGAGAGAGAGAGAGGGACGGAGGGAGGGAGCGTGTGAGAGATAGGTGGACGCGGATGCGTCGGTTCGCGTCGAGGCTGCCGCTCGTCCAGATTTACGAGGCGATTTACAAATTGGCGGTTATTGTGCGCCGCTCGGAAATCAAACTGTCCTGTAAATCAAAACGTCTGCCAGCGTTCATTAAACGTCAGGCGAATCCCGGAAATCGGTCGTCGCTGCTAGACCCGACCCTCGGACCGAACTCGGACCCGGCCCTCGCGCCCGCTCCGCCTACGCCGCGTCCACTTCCCGTTTCCGGCGGTGCACGCGCCGAAATTCCCCGGCCGCGCTATTCTCGCGCACGCGGAAAGTCGTAAACCATTTCCCTCGGACGCTTTGTTTTTCCCTGGTAGCCCAGTTTAGCGACCAACGGCGGGAGACAACGGAATAACTCGCCGCGTCCAGAGCATCGCCGAAAATAATTGTTTAATCTGTGCGCCGGTGACGGATACCCCGGTCCGACATGTTCCCCCCGCGACGAGTCGCGCGCGTCCCGTCGCTTTATTTTTACAAGCGCCGCGCATCCGCGCGGATTGTTCCGCTGACAAGGGAACCCGCGATTCGATTTCTTCTGGAAGCCAGACAAGGTACTTCTGCATAAACATTCCGATTCGAGCTGCAAGCAGGTATCGTATTCGCGCGGACGTTGATACCTCGTAACGAGCCAGGAATACGAAGTGAAATAGAACCTGGATCGAACATAGATGTTCGGATAGCGGAACAGTTCCACTAGATAGAGCTTTTATTGATTCGAACGTTCACGGTGAACCTATCGCGACGATCAAATCGAGCGGCTCGAAATTTTCTCGTTTAACCCTCGGACAGCGAGCCGTTTTCACGATTGTGCTATTGACGTTTGTAACAATTCAGAGCTTTATTCAGCAATTATTTCAAACATTTTTGGAGATATTATTAGCAGACTTATTGGTCTTTTTAGTGTTTCTTATTTAATCTTACTTAAATCCAAATAGGTTTTTTTGCAAAATATTAGCATCAATTGTAGAATATAGAATTCAGGTGTGATTATTTTATTGCAATTCTATTAATTTATATATCTTATTTTACTTATACATGAACTCCCTTTAATCCAAGAAACAGAAAATATACAACATAGTAAGAATTCATACCCTGTCAAAATGAATGCACACGACATTTTTAATTTCCATAAATTTTGTCACTATTATATATTATATGTATATGATTATGTATAATAAATGTAAAATAAAGTAGGCTATTTAGTAGCAACGCGGCCAATCGATCGAAAGCGATTCCCAAAGGCGACGCGGAAGATTACGCAGTTCACCCCTCGGCGAAAGGGACATCGCCGTTGGGTTTTTCACTTTTCCTTCCGTCCTTCGTCCCAGAATGCCTCCTCGACCGTCTCTCTATCGATCTGGCCTCATCTGGAGAACGTAGACGGCAGGTCCTTTTTACGGAACACAAACGATTCCGGCGCTGACGATTATTCGAGTCGGTTGACGTATCATCGACGGACTCTCTGTCCAGCAATTTTCCCATTTGGGTCAGAGGCAAGACCGCTCGGGGAACCCTCGCTGTTCCAGTATCGCGAGCCATGGTTCTACTAACCGGGAGCAAAACCGGGAGAACGACGATATCGAGCCGATTGAAAGTACGAAACGCGCGGGGGAACTCCGTTCGTTCTTTGAACGTCCGCCGCCGGTCAGAGATTGCTCGAAACACGGGCGGCCGAGGAGGGGAAAATAAATCCCGGAACGAAATTCCAGCTGCGAGAGCGTTCCGACGTTAAACGTATCAGTCCCGTTAATTCGCTTGAAAGGCTCCGCCTAACTGGACGCGACCCGGAATGCCCGACGATTTCTGCTTTTCGTACCGCGATCCCCCGAAATGATGCAACTTTTCCATGGTTAGGATCACCGGAAGACATGAAACGTCGACCGCCGTTCACGAAAACACCGGACGGACGACCGCTCGAAAATTCGTAGTCCGACGGAGCTCGCCGAGCATTGTGGCCGCCGTCGTAACGCGTTACCGTGATTGGAAAACTGCGGAAACGTTTAAATCGTTCTGTCCGGTCGTCGATGGACTGCCAAAGTCTTTCTTGAATTCTATCCAGCGACGCTTTTGGAAATCGAGCGCCAAGAATCGGCTTCTTGATCGATCTATCTCTCTCTCTCGCTAATTGATCTGTAATTCCTTCGTTCAAGAAACTTGGCAAATAACATTTGGGTGATCATCCTTTCTTTCGTTATTCATCCGCGTTGCTGACACGACACATTGAACGTACAATCGTGCACGAACAGCATTTCTAAAATTCGACCAGCGATTTGAATTTTTTGAGATGATAGACGGCTCGGTTCGATGCACAATGCATACGCGATTTTTTTCTCGCGCGCGTCGCAATTGGACGGAGCGAGAAGGATGGATTTTTAAAATCACATTTTTCAACTGTTTTATCTGAGCGCATAACGAACATTCAGACGATGCATTTTTTGGCGGTCGGTGACGTATGCGCGTACACGAGCGACAAACAATTTGCAAAATCTTTTTACGAACTGATCCGACAAACCAGTCCTAAAGCCCCGATAAAAAAGTCGATTCATTCGGTTCGATTCGAGAAAGAAATTATTCTGTTTTGAGAGGTGGGGTGTTTAAACAATTTAGGAACTTCTGCTACGTTTTATGACTTTAGAAGGCAACAAGTGATTTAATCCTTTGCACTCGATGTCATTTTGACCGTAATTTTTATGCATACGAAAGTGATTCTTGTGACGCATGCCAGCAGTTTCAATATTTAACAATTCTTTAAATCTATACTTTATTGGTATAGAAATTATCTTGTAAGAGTCGCCATTGCCTCAGAGTCACCACTCGAGTGCCAAAGGTTAATTAATGTACCTATTATCATGCAAACTATGAAATAATGAAATATATGAAAGTTGTTCGAAAGGTGTTGAAGAAATTCTACAGACGACCAGGTGAAACCTGCTTCGAAATTGGTACACATCGAACCACAGTTTTTCCGAAAGCTTCAAGAATCCGCGCGTGAAAGCTAGGGGGTTGGAACCGTCGTTCGGTCGGCTTACGAAATATTCAAAGTTGAGCGGCGCAGGGAACGAGTGGACGCGGACAGCCGCTCGTAAATCCGCCGTCACGAGCTGAGCGAGGATAACTCATTCTCGATAAGTTGCGTAGGTCGCCGGACGAATTTTGCGGGGACGTTTAACAGTGGCGTGTGTCCGGACCGATTGCGACAAAACGCTTGTAATTACATTCCGCGCGGAGACGGTCCGCGGTGTCGTTTTGCGTCTTCTGTAATTTGCCGAACACGCGAGACCGTACCGGTTTGCCCGTTGCTAATGCGACGCTCTACGCGCTCGCGACGGTCCTCTGCGAAGAAAAGAATCGCAATTAGGGCTCCCTCGTCGCTGAACGAAACTGTTATTAACACCGCAACTCCGGGTTCCCCCGGATCTTTTACGCTGTTCGCGCTTATTGAAATTACTGGAACGCTTCCGGTCGGAATTATCGGGGAAACGTATCCCCGAGAAAATCCGCATACCGAAACGAAGAAGAGGAAGAAGAAGAAATAAATGGCAACGTGAATTTCGCTAACGATTGCAAGATCGCGGAAGTTAACCCCGGGAGGATCGTCAGCGTATTTAATGAGATAGAAAAGGACTATGGGAACGGTATATCCAAGACTATCTATTGTTAAATTTTCTGATTGGTCGTGTATGGTTTATACGTAAAAAATATGCTCGACTTTGTATAATTATTTCTTTGGTGACGCAGAATTAAGGAGGAACAAAGAATGTTCGATTTAACATAGAGTGTGCGACTTAGGGAACAATTTTCCTAGAAAACTGTCATCATTGTTTTCCCAGAAATTCTTCCTCACATGAAACTCAACGGGTTTAGAATTGCACTGTATATTATAAACATGATTATAATATAGACAAGTTTCGTAAATTTTTCGACTTCTTTCGCATTAATCTAACTTTTGTATTTCATTCGGTATTATCTGCAATAATATACTAAATCTATTCGATTGTATGACAAAGGGGAATATACCTCTCAAAAAAGATATTAATATTATTATTATCATTAATATTTAATAATATCTATTTATTGCGACAGGGACAATTCGCAGACGTTTGTTAGATTGAATCGTAATTTCTTCTTACTCCGAATAAACCTGTCGCGGTGGCTAACGAAGATTCGTTGGGAGGAGTCGCGAACGTCGGGTACGCTCGTGCATCATTAGCCGCGCATAGTTCTTAACTTTCCGTTGGAAAACGTCGGGATAACGTCCGCTCAATGGCGCGGGAGAAGTTCGGACGAGACGTCGGTGCTCGCAGCACGGGAGGGTGGGGGTGGGGGCGCAAAAAAATTGATCTTTAAAGTTCGCGGACGGCGTTTTGTTTAACTTTTAAGCGCCGGCCAGGGAGCGTAAACTATCGCGACAAGTTCGATAATAGCCGAGACAATCGCGGAGCGGATTATTTATCTAATATTAAAAGTTGGTAACTACCGACGCCGTGAAAGCAACAGAACACCGCCGCCGCGCGCGATGAGCGTCGCCGACGAGCGAGGAAGATGGAGAAATAAAGCGAGACAGGGAGGAAGATAGGTAAAAAGATAGGTATAGCAAGAGAGAGAGAGAGAGAGAGAGAGGTAGAGATAGGGAGGGAGCGAGAGAGAGAGGGAGGATGAAGTAAAAAACGGATAAGGGAAGCGGCACGAGAGAAAAAAGGGGAATGAAACTGTTCCCCGAGCGTTTCTTTGGAATTCGATGGACAACCGAAGAATGGGCTTATTCAGATCAACGTTCCTTAACGAGGAAAGTTGTGCTTACCGCCACCTTTGTGCGCCTCTCAACAGGCTGACGCGCGCGGGCGGGAGGTGGTAAATCGAAGAAGTCCGTTTGCAAATGATTTTTCCCCGATCAAGAAAACTTTCGGGCACACCGGAATATCGGGGCGACAGTCCCTCACCACTGCTCGATGTCTCCCCGCTCGCCGCCCGTCCCGGCCGTTTATTAATATTCCGTGAGCGAGCAGGGTGTGGATTTTTGCGCAAAGGGAAATTTCATTGAATCTCCCGTCCGACGTCCATCGATCAAATTTCCCGCGTTTCCCCGCCGCGTCCGGCGGAAGTCCGTGTTTCGGCGTGGGCATCAAACGTTTCCCGATGATTGCACACCGTCCGCCGACGCATCTCGAAGGAAGGGTGTGCGGGCACTTGCCACCCCACCCCCACCCCCTTCCCACCGGCCAGGAATATAATCATTCTTTGTACCGCAAAAGTGTGCATCAGCAGGCTCGAGCGTTCTTTAACGGCTCGCTGGAGCCGGCGGGGGTGGAGCGTGGGGCGCGGGAGGACACACCGTACACTTTCCGATCGGCAACGTATATCTTTGTAACTGCAAGAGCACTTCGGCTCGAGCACACTCGAGAAACCGTTTGAAGTCATCGAAAGAGAGAAAGAGCAGAGAGAAAGAGAGAGGCGAAGCGAACGGATAGAGAAGTTGCTGATGTTTGCGTCCGCTTGGGCTCAAAGAGAACACTCGGCGGGAGTTTGGGATCGAGGGAAACACGGACAAATACCGCGAATCCATTACATGTCCCATTAAAACGCCGTGAATCGAGTGTCGCGGTCGAGCACTCGGCCGGCGACCGAATATATTCATACATCAGCGGAAAGGTATGGGGAAAGGGGTAGGGGGGGAGTGGACGGCGAGCAGGAAAGTAGTTCGACACGGTCCGGCCGTGTCCTCGGAAAAAATTCCGGGCGTTTCGTTAACGATAACGGTCGTCTGGTGCTCGCGCGCGGATCGGCTCGAGCGCGGCGCGGCGCGGCACGGCGCGGGTAGGCGCGTGGGCGGGCGAGAGCACCACCTAAATAGAGAGATTTCCATAAATCAGGGGCCGGGAAATTTCAAGCGGGCCGGGGCTCGCTGCGAGCCGGGGTCCGGCCAATTGGAAATTTTGATTTATAACGCTTATCGAGGAAGCTCCGTAATAAGTCTTTTAAAAAGAGCGCGGCTACAAATCGTCCATAACTCTCGCGCCGCGCGACAAAGCTCCAAATCCCCGATACGTTAGCCTCCCCCCGATGTAGCGTCGCCCGTTCCCCGCGTCGTCCCGACGGCTCTGCGCCGGCAGATAATACGTACTTTTTCACGGGAGTCCGTGGATTTCCGGGGACATATCGTCGAGGATCCGCGGAGTCCTTCGATCGCAGCCGAGACGGTGTCTTCTCGGTATTACCTGCACGGGGACCACCTATGTCCATGAAACATTTATCCCACTGCACTCCCGTTCCCAATTCACTGGCAAGTCCACGCACTAATAGCCGATTCGGCTTGTCAAAGATCGTCGTAGACCGACGTCGATCGTCGCAAGATCGTCGTAAGATCGTCGCAAGATCGTCGGAGAACCTCGAAGGCGGCCAGCCACCGATCGAAGGTCCCTGGGGATCACTCTGTAGACCGCGTTCGTTGGTCGTTCACTGTGATTTTCTCACATCGGTTGCGTCTCGTCGTCGTCCGACCTCCGCGTTTTGATTAATCGATAACGATAGCCGGGCTGCGGCGCGGCGGCCGATCACCGTAAACCGCGTGCAACGGACTTCGATAAATGTAGCCGGTTATTTATTGGCAAAATCATGCGTGCCGCACACGCAACGCCGAGCACGGTCCCGGGGCTGTTCGTGCCTCTGATCGCCGGGGCAGCGAGGATCGATCCGGAAATATTATGGGTCCGTGAACGGCCGGGTAGGAAGGATCGTTGATGATCGTCGTAAATCTTCCGGGACGATTTACAGACCGCCGAATCGCGTACAAATCCGCGCGAAGCGGCGTCGACCGCCTGCCGATCCGCGCCCGAACGCCGACGATATATTTTTCCTAGGTATCGGCCGACGCTTCTCCTCGCGGCGGTGAGGAGATCTTCGCCAGATATCGGCGAGAGCGTAATTTGATCGAGGAGCAGGGGCGAGAAACAGGGGGGCGAAAAAATTTCATTAAACCGGGCCCGGTCGATTTTTCAAGATCACGGTGGTACGCTCGCGTTTCCCGTTCCAATTACAAGAATGCCACTTCGGCACGTTCGCTGCCGCCCCTCGCCGATGCGATGGGCTCCCGCCTCGCCTCACCTCGCCGCGCCGTCGGCAAATAAAAACGGACACCTTATATCGCGATAAATCCCCAGGCATCGATACTATCAAACAATATCAGCGCCCCCCGTTTGCACACGTCAAACACAGGCCGGAGTAAACGGCGCGGCAAGCAGAGGCTCTGCCTTGGATCCGCGGGCCCGTCCGCGGCCCGATACGGATCGATCCCGAACGAGAAATCCACGACGAACGAGACGACGTCGAGGACCGAATCGAGTCTGTCGAACCTAATCGGCGATCCGCGGGAATCGGCGATCGGTGGGAATCGGCGACCAGAGGCTGCGACGCGCGAGATCGTTTCCTTCGGGAACCCGTTTATGGACTCGATCGCGGGGTCGACGCGACGTCGCGTCCGATCACGGCGTCACGAATCGAATATAAACTTGTGCGACGAACTCGAAACACCTGGCACCCAGCACCTGTGGTCGTCGACGCGGCACGACGCGACGTGGACGAGGACGTGGACCGAGGATACGGTTGTAACACGACGACACACCGCGACGGACTAGCGCTCGCGGTACGACATCCCGAAGCCCCTTTAGCCACGGCGAGGCTGCTGCTGCTGAATGCTGGCTGGTGCTGATGGTGGTGCCGGTGCTACTGCTCTACCCGCGTCGTCGTATATACTATACGAGGAACACGGACACGCGCGCCGACCTTGCGCGAGCGCAATACCCTGCGATTCCGGCAGTAGGGGTTGTTTGATGCCTGCCTCCTTCGAAAATGCTCTTTTTCCACCCCCCTCGCGGCACGCCGGCCCTCCACCCCCTCTCTACCCCACCTTCCACACGATGACAGATTTCAGAATTTCGGAACCGATCGGACACCCCCGCGTCCTCCGCCACGCGTTTTTTTCTAGACGATTTCTACGCTCTGCGAACAGTTCGACGAATAGGGAGTCATGGTTTTTTGAATTCTAGGATCTTTCTCCTGTTTTACCAATTGATTAGATCAATTCGAATATAAAGGAAAGCGAATGGCAGCTGATTTTCTACCGCCATAGCACTTTTCTGAACTACAAGTCTAGATCGCTAAAGAATGAAGAATAAATCAATACCAATGGAGTTTTGATATTTGTTAAAAATCATAAGAATAACATAAATATAAGATATAATGAAAATCGTACAAAGTAATTTCTCTTTTTCAAAACGTAATTGCACATAGAAAAAATCATCGTTTGGTCATCGCTTTATATATCTATCTGGTAGTATGGTGTATAGACATTGCATTTTGCAATCATTTGCAATGAAATAGCTGGTGTCGGATATCGAAACGAAAGGATAACGTAACACGTTATCCTCGTTATTATCGAAGATGATGCCCGGCAAGCGTCAGACAAATCTAATACCCAAGAGGATCGTGCAGCTGGTAATACGTCACTAAAAAAATATAAGTGTTATTATAAATATTTATAGTTTAGTTCTCTGTCCACTAAATGTGTAACATTGCGATTACGGTCCAGAGAAACTATCTCGTGTCGACGGATATTCCGTGTCCTGTTTCTATCTTATCACTCTGACATATACATACTCTCGGCACGACACAACATAAAATATAACAAAAAATTGATCTAATAAACATTTTTTCACTCGTGTTGCATCGAATATGAACCATTTTAACATTTTATGAAGTTATACTTGAACACAGATCTCTTGTGATGAGTATAATAAGGCTCTAACAGAGGCGCAACGATATGTCGTCGTTGGTATTTTTGACGAGTGCTAAAAGGGTTAATTTACATAAATGAAGCTCTGTACTTGGAAATTCTAGCCAACTCTGTGGTATATTAGCTAAGAAATATTACGAGTCCCGCACGTGGTGCTCGCTTTGCTATCTAATATTCGTAGAACATAGATCTGGGAATATTGTCGAAATACTTACGAATCTTTATTCGTTTGATTCGGGATCTTCTATAGTACTGTAGTTTCGTCGACTCCGTATTGGATCATGAATTATTCTTGATCATGCTGCTCGTGTCATTTGGAAATTTGGAATGCGTTTTCGTGGCGCCGGACAGAAAATAAAGCGGTCCAAATGAACGATACAGATTTTTTTGTTTAATATGATACTAATATAGAAGAACTAGAAATTTACGTTGGAGTAATAATTACTCGGTATAGCAACAAATACGGTGCTGATTTTAAAAGGCAACGCACCCTGGCAACTGTTACCGTTCAATGGTTCTAGTGTCGAGTGAAATTTTAGCTAGTCTCAGCGAGCATTCTCTGTATCCTGTGCAGGTGAAGTTACCCAGGTGTGCAACCCTTATTGGCTTGAAATCGGGATTGGCGTAGTGGCCAGTGACCCGTGCAAGGGTTGCGGCTTTAAGTGAAAAATTAGTAGATCACTGACAGCCGAGGACGATTTAAGCCCTAATACCTGCGGCCGGGATCCCTGCATAAACCTCGAGACTCATTTTCCTCGGTGCGCGAGTATCGCGGAGATTACCACCCGCGGAGGTCTGTTCAAACAGCCGACTAAGATCTCCCGGTTAATTCTCTTTCAACCGGAAACGTTAAGGACGCGGCGACAAGCGCGCGCCGACGCTTAAATCGGAGACGTTCCCGCGATCGCGAATCACGCGATTCTTTCGTTTGAGCGCGAATGATGGACGGACGCGTCCAACGAAAAATCAAGCCCTGAAAAATGCCCGGTATAGGACGCCTTCCACCTGAGAAATGGCTCGCGCAATCCGGCTGCCATTAGACTTGCAAATAAATGGCAGGGCGAAGCGAAGCTTCTCTCAGGCAATTTCACTTGCGTATCGTCTGGTTGCAGGGACGAAAGGTGGCCGGGGAAGACGGACAGTTGAAAAGGTCAAAGAATTTGACGCGAGGAAAGAGGGGTGCGTCGTTTCCAATGACCACGCCGGTCAACGATGCGACACGGATTCTGACTGCAATAATCACCGGAACGGACGCTGCCATAACTGCGGAACAATTTCGAACATCCCCGCCAGGACCGGTTTCCGATCGTTTGCGGCGCGGTTCGCGATGGGTTCGCCGAGAACTGCGAGCCGATCGCGTGGAATTCCTCGAAGAAAACGCTTCGCCAGCGGCGGGAACCCTCCGCTCTCGGGACACCCCGCCGAATTCCGAAACGTCCTTCAGACACGTACATTCCGCGATAAACACGGTCCTCATCTTACCCAGGACGTGGTGCTGAATAAACGAGGGTTCGACGCGCGCGCGCGCGTGGGCTGCGTCATCGCGCCGCCACCGAACGGCTGACGCTCCGCGCCGGGTCTGTTATTGTTTGCCGAACAAGATTACCGGTGGCAAAGAGGGCTTGTTGCGAAACTGGATTTTCCCCCGGTAACTTACACTCTAACTTACACCTTCGCCCGTCGACTGGATGGTTCACGGGCAACGCCATAATCGACACGTCACCGACCCTCCGACCGGCTGCCGCGGCTCGCCGAAGTATGTATCCCGATATTTACACGTACGGAACGTACACGTTACACCTGGCTACTCAATCTGTTCCCGCCGCGTAGTTGCATGGAACACCGTTACGATGACGTGGGAATGACTTCGTACGTTATCCACCGAACACGGATGTTGCTCGATTGTTTTAGACCTCAAACGGACTGACGACTGCCGAAAGGTATTGTTTCAGGGAATATTGAGCATTTCCGAATTTGTTGAAATTAATTAAATTTACGTCGAAATAGTATAAACTCGATGAGTTAGTAAACTTGAGCCTTCTGTTAATAAAATGTAGAAATGAAAGTGGATATATGATGTCTTAATATTTGAGTAACTATAATATATCGATTTCACTATACATAGTGTAATAAAAATATAAGAAATAAAAATTGCAATTATTGAAAAGAAAGGAGTACGATTTCGATCAATTTATAACGAAAGATATCGTAACATGAAATTACAATGCTTATTTGTTTTTATCTCTATGTTTCGAAGATGCTGATTTAAAGCAGATTTGTACTACAAGTTTTTAAAAAATCGAATCGAATCTCCTCTAATTAATTGCACGTTGCAGTGGCCACTGTTCGAAAGCAGAAAATTTGCCCAACCATAGAAGCATGCGGCCTCGTCGCTGGTCCCGATGCGCAGCGGGTAAAATTCCTTTCCGCGTGCCGGGATCTAGGCGAATTTGCATAAGGTCCAGGCGATTATCGCTTAACCGTAACAATTGTGTTCGCCCGCGTAATAAAGACGAATAACAATAAGGACAGGGGGTCAGGAGCGCCTGACTAGCGCGGATTAGCAACACCTGTACCTTCGCAAGCGGTACGCTATTTGCCCGAAAATATCCGCAACGGTGCCGGTTTCTGTTCGCGAGCTACAAAGGAGCGAAACCCGTGTGTGTCGCGAGCACCGCCTCTCTGCACAGTTACGCGGTACGCACGGTATCGCGCGCGTTCATCCGACGCTGAAAATTTCCCCTTGTCGCGATCGTCGCCGTAATCCGATCGTCTATGCGCAAACATGGAAACGAGTCCTCTTACACTGGCCGGATGATAACGTTCCGACAGACGGAGAATCAAGTGCCGTCGCATTCCTTTCAAATTCCTCTGATCGTTCTAATTTCCTTGTTCGCGTGTCCACGCCGGCCTTCCCCTGTCGACGTGGACGCGTGAAAACGGGATCAAACGGCTTCGAATCCGCTCCGCGATTGCATTGATTCCGTAGACAATGGAAAATGGTCACTATGTCGGTACCGTAATTCCACGGTACATGTCGTGAACTTAGGAAAGGAAAACGTAGACTTGACGTACTCGTGGGCCTCAGTATAAAATCACATTTGTTGATAATAATTAGGCTAACATTCTTTATGCGATTATGACATCAGTAAACATTTTTAAAGATTTTTAACTACTGTTGTATTTGTTTCAACTCGTTAAAATCATTGAAAAATAAAATATTCGTAGGAGTGGCTTCGTTGTCTTACACTTGAAGCAAAATTAATTTGACATCAAAATTCGCAGCCTAATAATAATATCTCTTTACTAAAATTAGTAAAATACAATTAATATATTTATCTAAATACTAGAAGGAAATAGGCTTCCCAATTATGGTATATATAATAATCTTCGCGTCACTCACGAGCTCCTGTTCCAAACCAAAACCTCCCTATCAAAGTCCAGACATATCGCCTGTCTAAATTCATTGAGATATCAAGGTCATTCCAAGGGAAGAAGAATCTCCGTCTGGCATTCTCTCTGAACGGTAAAAATGCCGGGCGCCAAGTTTATGAAAACAATTCGCGGGGGCGGGAAAAGTTGCTCGAGGAAATTCGGTGAAATTCCGAAGTTTAATTGGAAGAGGGGGGAGGGGGGGGGGGGGGGGGGGGGGGGGGGGGGGAGGGGTGGATTGAAATTGTTACGGCGGGCAAGCCGGAATGTATTATGGTCTTTTAACCGACGGCGTAACTACTTAAAGTAGCATTATCCATTCATCCGCAATAACGCGGCGTGTCCGACCGAAAGAAGGCCTTAACAATGATCGATCTTCTTCGAAGCCGCGGTAAGCCGCGAAGATCACGGGAACACCAACATATAACGATCATCTCTCGGTGAAACCGTCCGTTGAACCGCTTGATCCGACCCCCCCCCCCCCCCCCCCCCCCCCCCCCTCCCCCTCCCATCCCCGATCTCATTCGGAGCTTCAATTTTTCTTCGAGTCCGACGCGGTTTTCTACGTTCCCCCGGTAACGATCTCTTGCCATTTCGCGGATTCCCCCGGGGTTATTTGGAACAGCCGCGTGTACGCCGCGCTGACTAACTTTCTATTAGCTCCGATCCGTGCTTGATGAATTTTTACGGCCAGTGTTTGCCAGGTACGTAACGGCGTTGCATGCGTCCCGCTTTAGCGGGTTTGCGCGTAGATCGATCCTCCCGCGCCGTGGGCTGAATACGTTTGTGTGTGTGCGTGTGTGTGCGTGTGTGTGCGTGTGTGTGCGTGTGTACACCGCGAAAATGCTCGGCAGCAAGTTAGATTGGCACTAGACTTAGTCATAGTTACCGTAGGCAGTCGCCGGCTTCGCTATTTCCAGCGCAAATTAATCCATTGTTGGCAAATCGGCTACCGGGGCCGGCTTCCATTTGGCTGTTTGATCGTTCGTTTGTGTAATTGGACTTTTAATTCGCAACTAAGTAGACGGACAGACATAATACTAATCGGACGGTGTACAGAGTAGGTGTTCCTATAGTGTATCGGGGAATTGTGGGCCGACGGTGGACATTGGCATTGCGGTCATCGACGGAATTAGAACGCAACGGCGACTTTTTCCTGCGGTTTCGCGGTAAGAACGGCACCGGCGGCGGCCCGAAGGTGGTTGCAATTACGCGCGAGTAAAATCCGTGGTTCGACAGGCCGACAAGCCGGGAGGGTGGTAACCGGCGATAATTATTTCCTTACAAAGCAAATTGCCTGTCACAGGACCGCGTGTTCGAGCGCGTGCGATCGCATCAGGTATGCTGGGAGCACTCCGAGACGCTTCTCTCCCTCGCGCCGAGGCGCTCCGTCTCTCTCTCTCTCTCTCCCTCTCTACGCGCGCACCTGTCTCGGTTCTCTCGGTGTCTCTCTGCGCTCGCAGCAGGGTAATACCAATTTGTGACACGTAATCCTTGCCGCGCTGTGCGTAAGCACGCGACGGAAAACCAACCAGATCGTGCTTGTCTCGGCGCCGGCACCTTGACGTGCCGCGAGCATCGTGTCTGCGGATGTGCCAAACCAACCTTTCAATCTTCAACATAACGCACTGGTAACGAGCAAGAAGAGCTCGCTGTGTTCCCGGTTGCAATTACATCGACGAAATGCGCCGTCATCGCATCCTCGGGCTAGCTCTCTCGTAACAACGACTAATTGTCGCTCCCATCCACACCTCGAACCGCCGTTAAATTACCAACTACAACCGCTTCTAACTTTCCGTCAAGGAAAGTTCCGTTTTAATGGTACGGGAAGATCTACGAACCCCGCGATAATGTTTCTTTTAACACGCTGCTCCGTCTCGCCGTTTTACTTTACCTTGATCCCCGACCGGATTACGTAATTTTCTATTGACCCTAGGTTTACCTCAAAACGACGCGTCAATCATTTCTTAATTTACGATTATTCCGATTCTAAAAATACTTTCGAGAAATTAATTATTCATTATGTTAGTGGTAACTTATCAAATCTTCAATGTTCCAACGTAAATCTAAAATTCAATATCTATTAAAATAATAACTGGCAGTGGTTAGCAGTCCGGTTAAGGAAAGATGCCTTTCGCTTCCGGTATTGCTTAGAATCGTGGCTCAAGAATCGGATTTTTTTTCGTAAATAATTAAACGATCTAGAAACGCGAACCAACGCGCAGATTTCTGGAAGACGTCTGCATCATGGCTGCGCACCGGGATGCCGCAAAACACCGACGTTCCGATCTGCGGCTCCTTGAAACTCCTCAAACTCGGAGCTCTTGATGTTCATCATCTGATACGTAATACGGGCAGACAGCAAATTACGCGAGTGGTCTGAGCCAATTTAACGAGGCCCTGGTCGATACACTGATTCCTCAGACGAACCGCGTAATTATTTATCCGATTAAGTCGTGTACATCGTCGTATAGAACGCGCGTTCGTCCCGGGCCGTCGTCGGTTCCAGCAGAATCAACCCCTTGCATGATTTCTTACAATGCTACGTCGACTGCCACGTCTTTGTCTTTAATAATTATCCGATCGTACGAGACAAGGTTCTATTTCTTTCACATTCATTTAGTTTTGTTCCTAGACTTTAATAATAAAAGAATCTGGAGGAGGTTATGTGTGAATTTATCAATGAGAATGGCGAAATTCAGTAATAATCCTAAAGTGACTCTTTCGTGTTGTCATATACAAATTGCATTGAATAAATATTATATTTATATTCATATTAAATAAATATTAAATTTATAATGAATAAATATTGTATTTATATTTACAATATATTTGTACCGAATAAATATTATCTTCAAATTTATATTGAATAAATTTGTGAAATGGTTTCCGGCGGATGTAACTCCGTAATTCCAATAATTGTAGAACAAAATTGTCGGACTGGTCATTTGAACGCCGATGATATAGTTATTAATACCTCGTCGAATTCATAATACTTGATTCAACGACTGAAAGACCGTATTCGAAATTTAACATACGTGGTTCTTTTCAGTCCCATTCTCTTGTTCTATTAATTCTACTTGTGTAATCTTTGTTATCAGTTCGGCTTGAGCTATCTGTTCGAAGTTGAACGATGATTGCCGAACATTCTAATTGGTTTGCAAACGTATTTGTAATCGTCTTAGTTGAAGAAGTGGGCAACTGTCGGTGGAGGTAACATCTTATTGTCTCGTGCTGTCGATGACCTGATTTATTCGCAAAGGGTTGGTTTATCTGCGAAGGTTTTACTGACCGTAAACGAGTCAAAATGTACTGCAATAGGTCAATCGAAAGATTGACGATTTTATTTGATTTTCGTGGATAATCGGCACCGATGGCGATTCCACGATATCTCTCGATTCGAGATCGCCGGTTTCAGCCAGCCTCTGAACACGATACGAATCAATTTAACACCTCGGACGAACGGAGATCGTTCATTGCGGACCGTAACTCATCTCCTACTCGATATTACATACACTTGTGGCACCGGCACGGCGAGTGGGATGAATTTTCATTACGGCACCGAAAGGCACAAAGGCCTGCTCTCGCTCCTTCATCTAGGGGTTTTCATTATTCCCCGATCATCCGGCCGTTTCATTTCGAATTCCCGCGATTGAATCGGCCTCGGGGCGAAAGAGTATCCTCGGACACCGATTATTCTCGCGAATGTCTCGAGTGGAGACCGCAAAAGTGCAGTGGGCCGGCGTGAAAACGCGCAAATGCATCCCGCTCCAGCTGATAAATCTCCGGCTAACGGTCCCTGTAAATGAATACTCGCCGATAAACCGTCCGCTATCGGGCGAAAAATTCCGCGGAACCCGTGGCAGAAGGCGCATTCCTCCGGAGACGACCCGCCTGCAAACTTTCGACCGATTCCACGATCCTCCCGGCCTACGCCGCGCGGTCAATAGCTGCGCGGCCGTGTAATTAGCTGATACAATCTACGCGGGGATAGGCCGTCCCGAGACAAAAGAATGTCAAGCACCCCATTGTATCCGCGATTCCTACGTTTAATCCATTATTTTTATGCCACCTCGTAAAACGACGACCGATTGTTGCAGCTTTATGGGGAACGCAATCAGTGGAAGGCCCCGGATGGGGTGAGAAACGAACTCGTACAAAGCAGAGCTGTGACTTATGACGCGCTAGGATTATCCGGCTGATGCTTCGGTAAACGAAAATGAACCGAGTAACCGGGTGTTTCATGAGCACGAGTACTCCGGTTACTTGATGAAAGAACTTAACTGCAGAAACTGTTCTCGTTTGCTGAACCTAGGAGCCACGTTCCGTGTACTTTTCATTTCTTCGGATCAGCCTTTAACAAGCATGAAATCTTTTGTAACCAAAAGATTCAAAAGGATTTTTTAACAATTGACTTTTTAAAACGCTTTTTAGAGATGAAAAGAATATTTTAAAGAGTCGGGTGGTCGACGATGTAAACATCAAGTGTATTTAAAGTGATTACTTCTAGGGCTATAGTCAATTACTGTTATTATTACAGTGGAATACATTACACTAAAAATTACACTAAATAAAGAGTACTAAGAATCTAATCTATTAAAATAGAGTTTTAATTTTAATATATATAATTTTCCATACGTATACTTCTTTTATAATATACTTTAATAGTGAATTATTATAATTTTTATTATAGAAATATTTTGGCAGCTTTCAACTCAAATTTCATTATAAATATATGGAATAAATAAATAGTGGTATAATAGTAATTTTACAGACCAGACTAGAGATCCGATTGCCGAAGGGAAATTCGAAGAAGCACAGAAAGCGGCTTGAATAATTTCGCGATTAATTCGTCCAGGAGTGAACGCGGCGCGTTCTGTCACTTTGAAAGAAATCTCTCAAGTTTCTAATTTACTAAGTCGACGACCGGGACCGACCTGGCCGATATAGTCGCGTAAAGATAATAAAGCGAATTAAGATTCCGGTGCGCGCGTCCCCAAAGTTGAAGCACGAGCATACACTCTCTAGTTCCCGTGTGTTGCAACCGACCACGGCAAAACCTGACGCCCTTACTAAAATCCTAGACTAATTTCCCAACGATCCCCCGACTGATGAAAATTTCAGCGACCCGGAATACCCCGGGACGGATCGCTATCGATTCACCGAGAACCAACAGATTTTCCGCTGCGGATTATGGCGAAAGGATATCTGCGCTAGTCGCGAACAAGTAGCCGGCGAACAGTCGGAATTTCATGGATTCCGGAAAATCTGTTCCGCGCCTGTATCAGAACTGCTCGATTTGCGTGTTATTCGTACATTGTATCAACAATATTTAACTGGAATTTATGCGTTCGCTGGTTGGAAATATTGACGCTTTTCGAAACAGCGCGCAAATGGTCGCGCTGTGGGTGGAGATCTTTTTAACGTGTCGATTTCGTGGTTCTCGTTGACATATATTTAGGAAATTAAGGTTAATAGCTTTAGATTCAGGAAGCACTGAAATCAATTGTACTGTATGATTTCATCCAAATAATAAGGATATATTTATACATATTTTATTATATTAAAACTAAATTAATCCTACATACGATCTCAATAATATTAAATTGAAAAAATTAAATGCTTCTATTAATTTTTAACTAGTTACCAAAATTCTTTTTCATTAAATATACTCACAGCAATCTAATTTTACAATGATATCTAAAAAGGCGGAAGGTATGAAAATACCATTCGTTCTAATAAATTTAACTCTCCAGTTCCAATATCATGAATTAAAGTACTCTAATTCAGCAACGATTTTTAATATGTACTTTCAACACTTGTAGAACAATAATGTTTGAACGACCTGGTTCCATATCGTTCTATCTTTACCCCAGAACCGTATTAAATCAAGTTACATTCTGTCAACCATTTCTGGCAAACATTATCGAGCTCATATATATTTTCATCGCACTTAATCAGCTTGAAAATGTCGATTCGCGAGAAGAAGGCGATCGCTGCGAGCGTGATATCGAGTGCATCAAAATTTATAATTTACTAATTACCGCGCGTACGATCGAGACAAAGGCGACGCCGTAAAAAACGACGTCGTTGGAGTTCCTCGCGTCGGCGTGTACAGCGCGGCGGAGACCCGGAACAAAGTTTCCGAGGCAGCTCGCGTATTTTAATAGACGCAACACGAAACTTGCGATCGTTGCGTCGGGCTCTGTGAATCGTGTGCTCCCCGCACGGGGGGGAGGGGGGGGGGAGAGGAGAGGGGACAGCCAATATTTCTAATGAATTCGGTGCATCGGCGTGATCCACGGGAATACTGCCTAATAGGGAGCGCCAATAACCGGGGCAGAGTGTTAACGATGGAAGGAGCGGCGTTCGTTAATTATTTACAAGTTTATCGATGCATCCCGTGCAGCGTCGCGGAAAGCAAAATTGACGCGGGGGCCACGCTAAAAAATTAGCGAGCGTCGGGCCGGGGCCAATTTCTTCGTTACGCGACAGTGATTTGCGCCCGGCGCGAAAACACCGGACCGAAAATTTTCCGCGCGCACGGCCGGACGCCGCGGCCCCCGGATCCCCGGCGTTATTTTTCCTTAACACTACGGCCAAAAACCCGGTTGTCTCCCGATTTAGTGCGCGACCAATCGAAAACGATAGAGGCGGCCCCCGCGAGCACGGGGCCAAGCATCTCGCTTCCCGTGAAATCTCGCTCAATCAGTTAATTAATAAAACCGACTCCGAAAGGATGAAATTCGCGGCGGCTGGTCCCCCGGTCTTCGTAAATTCAAACAACCCTGAACAAATTTAGCATGCGGTGATTACCGAGTAGAAAAGTTCGCTCCATTTCGCGATTAACACTCGACCGCCGGGCCGGGCAACATTAAAAATCCCATACAGACGAAGTAATTTATTTAACGAGAATGAAAAAATCGTCGTGGACGATACCACTTTGCGATTCGCAGATCTCGGCCGGTCGGTCGAATACATTAACGAAAAAATATATTCTCGAACGTAAAGAATTAAATTCGTCAATCCTATGGGACAAAATCATTAAATTCCAAAACAGTTCCTACGTTGTCTATTTAATTTTAAGAAAACTGTAATTGCTGCATGAGTTGCAAGATAGTAATATCAGTCGAAGTAACCATTTTAGATTTTGAGTTAAAATGGCTGCAAGCACAAACGGTGAACCGCGACCGATGCAAACGATGCTCACCAGAACAAAGCTGCAGGGAGGACTGTCAAGAAATTGTAGAGCTAAGAAACTGACGTATTAGTCGCCGAAAGTGAAACTACCGCCATCGCCGTGCGATCCAGCTGACGAGAAGCGAGGCTGGCGTGGGCGGGGGCGTCGTCGGTGATAAAAGAAAAAAAAAAAAGGGCGGGTGAAAGAGGAGGGAGCGCGACGGAAAAATGCGGAGCTCGGCAGGTTGTGACGCGGCGCCGAGGCAGTCTTCAAAACTAAAAGGCTGCGGTGGTTGCTGACGGTGTTGTAAGTAATAGATAGGTCCGGGTAATTGCTTCACTTAACGAGAAACACGTTCGACCCCCGCGCGCTCGCTCCCCCCAACGGAATCCGATATTAACCGTCGCGTTGTTTGATATAGTTCGGTGTCCCGGGCGCTGCGTGTGTTCCCCCGGCTCTTTCCTCTTGCTCGTTTGCCTGCCGTGTCCTCTGGCCCCGCGGCTCGAGGGCCATCGTTACGACTTTCAAGGAATCCAAGCAGCCCGTGGAACGTGCCGTTTTCCCGTTTTGAGACCCGCTGTACATTCTTCCGGCCACGCGGAGACAACGTCGCACGCGCGCGCGCTTACCAAATTAAAAAGAAGGGAGCGGCGCTCGTTCGAGCGTTCAACGCGCCCGGCGAGATTTTGAGCGTCGTTGAAAAAATGACTGAAGAGCCGGGACTCGGTCCATGGGTAGGGATCTCGGTCCAGAGGGATCAGAGCCTGCGACGAACCAGTTCTTGATAAAACCAATTATCGCGGAGCCAATCGCGATAAAAATGATCAGGGCCGGAGATCGAGCCGAACCGACTTGATTAAAATTGCTCGAATTACTTCGGGGAAGTCGTTTGGAGCCGATCGAAGTTACGGAAGAGAATTCGCAGACGGATTTGAAAGCTGAACTTTCTTCAGCTTGAGAAATATTTGACAAATGTTTTGAAGATCGGGATAAGTATTGGGACCTATTTTGAAGCTGGCGAAATTAATTTTGAGGAATAAATAGGTAGCTCCTTTACAGGTCCTGAGTTCTTTTTTCGCATTGAATATAGGACCGACTGCGTATGCATTGACGAAGACCCAACGCACGCCAATCAGGCTGGGGGCCGAGGCAGTAAGCAGAGCGGGCCCGATCGATCTGGCGCAGCGATCCCCGAGCTGCTCACGTACAAATCGAACTACCCTAACGCGCGGAAGGTCCAAGGATGCAATTAAGGTCTCGGACGGAATACAATGGGGAGAGAGAACGAGAGCGAGAGAGAGAGAGAGAGAGAGAGTATAATCCCGAAGTAACTCGTGCTAGGTGGGGAAGCCTCGTAAACATATGTCCCTCATGGGGTATTTAATTCACGAGCTACGGACAGTGGCTCGAATTGCCGAGTTGGCCCCTTCCCCTCTCGTGGGGGCACGCGGATAGGGTGTTCATGGGGGGGTGGCGCGGAAAATATGGAGGGGTAGCCGGAGAAAGGCCGAAGGAGAGCCGGCGGCCAGGATCTCTCTTCCTTGGCGGCGCCGTGAGCTTTTTCCTCGGACGCAGTAAATACTGAAAGTGGAGGCTACCTCTGGGACTTTGCCGCTACTCCGACGGAGTTTACAGACCCTTCTACCTTACACCTCCCTTTTTTTCTACGCCCCCCGACCCTCTCGGACCGGCGAGCGAGGGAACGCGCGCGCACGTCGGAGAGCCGATAAGGAGTCAAGAAAAGATTTTACACTTGGACGGAAAGTAAAAAGGGTCGGGGGAGCACGGCGGTCTTGTTGAACCAACGGAATCCTTTTGTTAGCTCGACTTACATCACGTTCCGTTACGTGTTCGATCCCGGGGAAGAACCCCCGGTCGGAATGTTTGAACGCCCTCGTCGAAACGGCAACCGTGTTTTCCGAGTGCGATATCCGGCAGCGGCCATGTCACACATATTTCGCGCAGGATCCGACCGATTATCTTACGCCACGATCGAGGCTGCTTCTGCTAATTCCGTTCGATAACCGACATTGCTAGGGCTCTCCGCTTCGCCGCAAAAATATTGCAACATTTCCGGCGCGTGGAGAATCATGTCAGTCGGACGAATAGGTTTCGAGATAAAAATTATATATCCTCCTTTTAAGGGCTTGCGCTTAATTTTCTGTTGGATTGTTGCTTAAATACGCCCATTGTTCTTTATATACTTTGTTGTATTATGAAATCTAATGGATTATTCCACCTACTTCTATTACACGTAACTTTGTAGCTGCGATATTCGTCTCTAACTTCTTCTTTCGTTGATCGACTGTCGCTATCATTTGACGCGTTTATATAATTATATTTTATGTTATTCACAGTTTATTCGTCGTATATATTGTAATCTAACCAGTTGCTTTTGAACGCTGTTCTTTCAGAATATATGTTTCACATAATACGCAATGTATCCAAGAGTTTGTGAGCATAAGAAATCTGGCCTTCGTGGTGAAAATTAAACGAACGCCAGCGAACATTGAAAACGAATCCGCGAAGAGAGAGACGCGGATCCATCCGCAATTTCTCGAAACGCGACAATCTCGATATCGGACAAGATCGCGGCAAAGTGGACCGCGGAATCCGATCGATTGCGCGCGGAATCGCCGTAAACAGCATCGAGTGCAGCAGAGTGCGGTGCTCTTTCCGAGGAGCAATAAAGCTGGGCGCATCCACCAACGGCGGCGGCGGCGGGGAGGGGGAGGGGGAGAGGAGGGTCGAGCCAATATCGAACGACACGACGACCTGTTCTCGATCGAAATTCGTGTATGCTCGCGTGTTCTCGCCGCGCGCGATCAAGCACGTGGGGACGCGGATGCGGATGCGGACGCGGACAGTCGGGTCGGTCGCAGCCGTGGAACAACGTGCACAGAGGCACGTTCCTCGCGCTGCGTGCGTGTGCTGCGCGCGTTTGAGCGAAGGAAACACGGTCGGCCGAGGTGTAGGACGGGTCAGGGGCAAAGGGCGAAGAGGGCGGGACACGCGGGAGGGCACAGGGAGGAAACAGTGCCCTTAATACCAAGCAGGAGTTCAAAGGTGGACCCCGCAACAACGCATCTAATTACTTGCTTCCTCCATGGTCCGTGGCACAGCGAATTTACATCTTGTTTGTTCAAGCACCTGTAGCAACCTATACCGCTATCCGGGAACCCCGCCCCCCGCCCTCTTTGTCCTACCATCGGAGCAACTCCCTGCCCCACCCACGGCCGCCGATGTAGATTGGATACTGCCTATAAACAAGCAATTGCCTTTGACTCCGAATGCCCCGGCTCCGCAGAAAGTCTGCCCGCCGCAGACTAGCAATATCTTGGCCAGGGTTGTGTCGTGCCCCCGGGGCACCCCGGCACGATCTTCCACAGTCCCCGGAAATTCGGGGGCAGACCTCACGCATCCACGAAGACGCCCCATTGACTCGACAACAGAATTAACTCGGCGGGATTGCTCCGCGGCTTGGAATATCGACGATCACTTTTCGGACACCCCGAACGGCATTCGCCAACCTTTGCTGGTTCCACATTGGCGGGATGAATGCGCATTTTCAGTTATACGATTCTTAAAAAATGTCTATCTTCAATCGGCTGATGAGTTAGTATGAGATTTTAAGATTTTTAACGATTGTTGTAATATTTTCCACATGTAACCCATGTATTGAATAAACAATTCATAAATGTATTTTTACGATTTCAGTATAAAACAATGGCCGCCATTTTGGCGGATCCTCAACTTGTACCATTTTATCGAACATAGTAAAATTATCGAATGCTAAAAATAGCCAGTGATTTAAGTACTAAATATTTGATCGTCGCGTAAATATTTTATCCGGTAGAAGCGAAAGATCTCATCGGCTGATCTATATTTTGGCGAGCCGTGTCGCCAGCATGTGACGCAGCTCGCCACGAACACGAGGTTCGCTTCCCTGGCGACGGAAATGCCATGGCTGCTCCTTCACACGGTCTCCCTAACGACGGTTCTGGCGGGGAGACCCTAAAGGGCTGCATCCATCGGACACGGACGATTCCGGCGAATTTATATTTAAAATAATTTCGAGCTGGCAGCTGCATATTTTAGAAACGACGGTCGCAGGGCTGCGACCCCAGCGAAGCAGGCCGCAGATGAACAAAAGCCTGGCAGACTCCGGCTTATTTTCTCCTCGCAATCCTTTCTTTAGTCTCGGCCCCGAAGGAACGGGACGCTCTCAGCTGTTGCAAAGTGAATGGCGTCACGCCTGTCTCTTCTGCGCTCCTCGAGAAAATATTTTTGGTCGCGTTCCATCGACGACTTTTCGCTTTTTCGAATTCTCGGAGCATCAATCTCGAAATGGTGCATAAATTAAACCTAAAAATCACAATATTGAGAATTTTATTATAGCTGCAGTGAATAATTTTGTTACCAGGTTCCTCTCCAATTTGCAAATGCGTTGGCGCAATTTTAAAAAGTGGGGAAATTTAAATGATTGATGATAACTAATGTATTAACTTTGTTAACGCTGTTAAAGAAATGTAGATATTTCCAAGTGACAGTCGTTTCTTGCAAAAGATACAGATAATTTCTATTTTACATAAAGATCCGCATAATGATTCTTTATAGCATCAAAAGTCTACAGTTGATTTATCCCTTCGACGAACCAACTCAAAAATTTCATAAATATGAAATATTTAATTTGATCAAATTGAAATTGAAAAATTAAGTTGCACGTCGCTTTCACGTTATGCTAATAAAATTAGAAAGACATAGAAGACTGTCATAAGAATTAATTCCCAAATACGAGTAAATAATTCCGACACCTACATACGGATGACAGTCTCGGTGTTAATGAGAAAATGTAGGGCAGTATCTTCTCTTCAAAGAAATAAGTAAAACGGTAGATATCGATTTCTTATTATCGAATCCAGCATGACGTAGCATGAACGTGTAAATCTCGCGAGTGATGTATTATCGGAAAAACGGATTAAGAATGTCGGGCGAGCAACAATGGTTTCGGTTCGAATAGCAGAGCGTGCGACGACACGTCGCGATTGAAATTGCACGGCCACGCCTGGCCGGGGTGAGATCAATTAGAAAGTTCAATGGAAGGAGATACCTTTCGGATTAATATTCCTAAAGAGCAACTCTTCACAGATCAGAAGGGCAGACTAACAGAGCGGCGCGCACTCGGAGACGGAGTGTAATCAGCGTGAAATGTTTCTTTCACGACAATCTTGCTCATACATCTGATGCAGCCCGTGCACGTGTTTTGTCCACCGTGCGACAGTGGCGTGGAACGCGCGGAAAACTCTCGCGAAAATTTCGCATAATTTCTTTTCTTCCAAAAATGGAATAATTAACGGGGATCAATGATCGCGCGAAGAAAATCGAAGACGCGACGGTCTGAAGTTTCTCACGGCAAATTTTGCGTGCACAATTATCGGAGGAAAGTTCAAGAAGATGCACCGCGCGAAGTAGCCGCAATCGATAGGAGGTCGCGTACACGCGATTTATAGGGCGCACGTCGAGCAGAAACGTACGCGCCGCGCGGCTTCAATAATGTTATGAACGTTTATCGGGCTCTGCCGCACTTTCCGCGGCGCCGTTTCCTCGAGTGGCTTTGGCCGTGGCTTTCCTGATTTGTCGGTATCGGAAACAGTCCGCGGCGTTTATGAACTGTCCGCGGGAAATATACGGCGAATAATCAGCGCCATCGGCGGGTCCCTCGATGGGGAAATATCGAGAATTTGCAGCGACCTGCGGGTCGACTTTCATGGGAATTACGATCCGCGAAGAGAAGGTTCTCCCCGGAAAGTTTCTCGCAGTCGGGACGATATCGCTTTCGAAGAGCGTGAAAAAAATATTCGCACCATTTTAACAACTTTCGTTCAACATCGAGAATGAAGTTACACGCCCCCTTTATGGATGTAACCGGGCAAAATCGAAATCGATGAAACTGCCGTAAGGTTCGAGGGCGAGAGAGCCGGTTGATTCGCGAATTCGACGAGGATATTTCCGGCTGCCTACGCCAGTGGTCGCCTCGCCTCTGTCCCCGTCGCATTTTTCTAACACCGAAATGTAAATACGCGGGCGCCAACACATCGGGGAGGGGCGCGAGGTGCGGTCATTTCCATTAGACCGTGACGACCCGCGGAAAGAAAGGTTGATGTTTCCAAAGCACGCGGCTCGGCGGCCGCGAGCAGCTAATCAAAAATTCTGCGGTTGTTCGAATTGATTACGAGAATCTGAACGGCGCGGCTACGCGTTTGCGGCGGCGCCGCTGCAGCGCTGCTATTTTCCCGGCTAAAACTGCAGAAACATGTAAATCTGCGGCCAAACAGCGTCGGCGAGAATTGGTTCGCGTTACACGCGCGGCACACGCGCGCGCGCTCCCGCGTTGCCCGCCCGCTCGATGGGTCCGCACACAGAGCGGGGGCGCGTTATAGTGAAATCATTAACCTGAATTGACTGCGTGAACGTGCAGTCGATTCGACCGTAATCCGCCGTCCCGTAAACATAGGAGTTTCAATCATATTAATGTAGACACGCCACGCCGAAATCATCGCAATAAATGGAATAATAGATGCCGACGCGCCGGCACGGCGTTTCGCCGAGGAAAACGCCCGAAAAACCGTTTGCACGCGCGCGACGGATCATCAATGATTCGTAGGGCGCCTGTTGAATCCAATCACCGCCCGTTAATTAACGTTAATAAGTCACCGTTTGCTGTCTTGCCGGGGCCCCCTTTCAACTTTTGCCGCGGTTCGGAACGCTCCGCTGTTTGGAGAACAGTGATACGGGTCGGCGTGTTTGCGGCCGTTCGTTTGCCGGAGTTTCGCGCGCGCTCGCAGGCGTTACGCGAGCGTTTGCTCGCGCGAGCCCGACCCATGGTATCGCGCATGGCTGCACAGCTACGAGTTATGCAGTATACGTTGCCTAAACTGTCCCGCGAGGTTCCGCGTTAACGAGTCGTCGGATTCGCGCCCGATTCCGTAACAATGCCTTCGCCGCTGCGGTTCCCGGCGGCGCGATAAAAATAGGCGATCGCTCGCGTTCGACGGCGAGAAATTAACGCCGAGCGACTGCGGTCGATGCGCGTCCGATATCGCAAGAAAACAGTCGATTGGAGCAGACTCGTCGATTAAATGCTCATCGAAATCTGCGCACTTCCTTTCTCTATGTTCAATAATCATCGAGACAAGATCTCGCGCGTTTAGACTGTACCACGTGTTGTCATGACGATGTTCTTCGTGCTCCGCGGGAATTACTCGTCGGAATTAATTCTGCGGAAACATGCGTAGCGCGAGAACCTTCAAAGATTTCGCTTTGGAGAGGAGAAATTCTCACTGGGCAGAAAGATCCTCAAAGAAGTCCGCGCTTCCAGCAGAGGCAAAGTGGCTCTTGACTTTGCAAAACAAAAATCGCAACCGTTCGAATGAATGCAAGAGGGAACCCCAACCGCGTTTCTTATCTTCTGGCAGCGGTTGCGGGAGGAGCTGCCGAGCGAAACCGAAAATGGACATAGAGGAGGGCGCCCGGACGGACATTCAAAGTATTCCCGGCGCGATAATTCCGAGATCGATCGCCGGGTAATCCGGTTGCCGGGCTGAAACGATATTTCATTTTCTGAGCGAGCAGTTGCCGCGCGATGATCGCGTCGTCCTTCGCCGCCGGTTTCGACTCTAACGCGGAAACTGACACGCGAATACGCCCCCGGGAAAGTTTTCTCTTCCCGCGCCGGAGAAGAAGCCGGAGTTTACGCCGGGAAACGGAATTAAGACGTTATAGAAATGGATCAAGGAGTTTAATTAAGTTGATTCAACGACCGCCGCGCGAAATTTCCCAGTCGTTCGCGCCTCGCCGGTCCGGCGAGATTGCTCCTTGTCGCGGGACTCGCGATTTTCATTACGCAGTACGCAGCACGCACAGATGCCCATCAGATTTTTCGGCTGTTTAAGCTGTTAATCCGCTCGGTTGCGAAGCGAAAGTAAAGCTCCTCGGGAGTAAATAAATAGAATCGAGCTCCAAAGATGTTTCACGCGCGTCGCTTCTTAAAAATGACAAGACTAAATTCATTTAGAGCTATCACTATTTTTATTAAAATTTATCCAATCATACCGTAGATTAGTTTGTTACTAAGATACGATTTAATAAATTCATCCCTACTACTAAGTTTTATTATAATTAGACTGCAGGTTTCATTTATTTTTGACAAAAATCTCTCGATCAAAAATAGAATTCTAAAAACATGAGAATAACTTCCTAATACTTTTACATTATACTCAACATCATACAATTATTGAAATAGAAAAGACGTTCTCGTCTCACACGATTTTTATTTACCATAAAAATCCGCAGTCTAACTACGATACAGACGTCGTAAAATATAAACCAGTTCATCCAGCTATCTTTTTAAGTAGCAAAGACGCATCATGCAGGCACACGTGATAAACGTGACGGCCAGGGATCGATCAATTAATCACGCTTAAGGAACCCGCGCGTGCACACACGCGTCCGCCATCGGTCTCGTTATTCGCGAAATATCCCGCAAGACGTATTACCCCCCCCCCCCCCCCCCCCCCCCCCCCCCCTCTTTTTGTTTTTAATCATCTTCTGAGCCCGATGCGTCCCGCTCTTTATCGCGGCGCATCTCCTCGGGAGCCGGGCATTGTGCTTCGCATTACAATATTGCGAGCAGCGCGCTGCTCGCGACCGAGGCAAAAGGAGCGAGGAAAACCTGTAGAAAAAGGCAGGTACGTGGGAAAAAAAATGAGATAGAGATGGAACGGGAGAGCCGGTGCTGGAGAGAGAGAGAAAGCGAGAGAAAGAGAGAGATAGATAGAGGGGGACAGCGAGAGGGGAGAGAAAGGAAAGAAAAAAGCGGGCGAGGAGAGAAGAAAGGGTGAACGAGGCTACACCGATACCGGGGGAAGAAAGAGACGAGCGAGCGACAAACAGAACGAACACGTAGTCTCGGCGAGCGTGTAGGATGAGTAATGAAACGGTCACAGACAGAGGTTCTCTAATCCCGGCGGATATAAGATGAAATCGTTCGGGGAGGAGAGGATAACGGCCGGCACACCCGACCGTGGAAACCAAAGAAAAGCCGTGATCGTCGCGCACGCCGTCGGGTCGTCATCGTTTTTAGATTAGCTCCGACCGAACGTCGGCCAGCATCGTCTTCCGTCGATCTCTTTGTTAATTTCGTCGAATATTCTCCGACCTGCGAACTACGCTTAAGATTAACCTGCTATAAGTATCGATATCGCCGATATCACATTCTTTCTTTAAAAATTTTACATTTACTGCATAATTTATTTTAAAGGTTTAAATTTAAATACTGTAAAAAGTGTAACGAAGAAGTCTAAAAAATTACCATAAGACAGGAAAACTATTTTGAATTTCGAGTAAAAATGGCACCGAGAGAAAGGGGTTGATCTACCCTTACATGAAAAGCAACACACTCTCGTAATTCAAAGTTCTATAAAGTAACTAAAAAAAATCGTGCATTAAACTTTAAGGTGTCGTTTTAAAGAGAAACCTCCAGCCTTTAAATCTACGTAATGTTCAGTAACGAGAAAAATTTTCCATAGCATTTACAGACGCATGAATCCACAATATTTTCGCTCTCTCGAGCGTAACTGTAGCTGGCCATCTGCCATGTTACATAAAATATCACATGACACTGGATTAAGTAAGAGCACGTTATACAGCAAGAATAGAAGCTTCGATCTTTGAACCGAGTAAAGGCTTATCGTCGTTCCTCGTGTTTCCACGAAGCTGCGCCGGTTCGAATATCGGGAATTGGTCGCAAATCGGAGCGCAATTTCCAGAGGCGCTGCAGGATATCTGTCGGACGTGCGTACAAGGAGCAGGTCTAATCGCGCTTTGATAAACTCTCGGGCGGGATAAAAAGAGTACGGCGTTGGCGAGGGCCCGGGTGGCATAATATTATTCCTTTCCGATAGTTCCGTGGGCTTTCTAACGACGCCCAGGAATAATAACGTTACGTTGTCCCGCGCAACGATGACAATAACGATGGAGGGTGCCGTGAGCGCGCGCCTTGAATTACAGAGTGCGGTTTCCGGTTGTTGTTTCTTTTGGGGTAGTTATCGTTTGCTCGAACAGTCTTTATTTCCGTGACGCGGAATCGTTCCCAAGCACATTGGCCGGGCACAGATGTGTCCTACGGGGAATAACCTAGGAGCCAGACACGAGGGCGAAGCACGCGGGACCGGAGAGACTGGAGAAGAAGAGAGAACGTTAGAAAGTGAGAAGGGAAAAAGGAAGACGGAGGGAGGAAAGAAAGGGAGCGAGAGAAAGAGAGAGAGAGAGAAGGCGATCCAGCTAGCTGGTGTTCCCTATCGATTTCTTATTTTTACCTAAGCCAAAGGCGCGCATACTGTAAATGGATCAAGTGCGCGGAACGTTTCTTCGACGTAACTTCGATACTGGCGCGCTGCGACCGGAAGTTCCGTTCGGTAGCTGCATTTTCCATGGCGGCACGGCGCCCCGAAGTGCGCTCCTTTGAGATTTCTTCCGGTCCCCGATTAGACCAGGCAAAGGCCGCTCGGTAAAACGAAAATCGAATCCATCGGGAAACACGGAAGGATAACGAAGTTGCAGGACGTCCGCGCGACACACACGGCCCCCGAAACAACTTTAATTTGAGGGATGCTTCGACCCACCCCTCGACGTTCACGGATCAAATCGATGTACAAACGGCGTCTGTCCTTTTCACAGGTGGATATATCCTAATCAGGAGGTTGATGCCCCAAGAATTTAGAGCCAAATTGCATTCGTGCCTGTTTCTCACATTGATTATCGTTTGATAATGAGAACACTTTGTTCTCGAAAATTTCACGAAGGTAATCTTGACATAACCAGCCCTTCCACGTAATGATTTGCAAATCGCAAATAGCAGTATCTTAAAACACACGGATCCGTATTACAATTTCTTAAATAAATCACGCTGTTCAATTTTCATAAAGAAATTCGTAAGAAATCGTCTCGGATAACTAAGAAGTAGGTGACGGTTCGCGTGTGCACCGAGCAGGCTCTCTGTTTGGAAAGGGTTACTAAGGTTTCGGGAATATCATCGAGGACATTAACGGGGCTCGAGTAAATCCCGCTTCTCGGGCACGCTCGAACGACCGAAATAAATATGGCGGAGTAGGAGGAGAGGAGGCCGGAAGGTGCTCGCAAAAACTCGGGAAGAGGAGCGTCGAGGCGAAAAGAGGAACGGCGAAGGGTGGGTTCTACGCGCGAGACACGGGGAAGGGGGGCAGGGAGGGGGCAGGGGCGCAGGGGCTGCGACGAAAATTCGAGCGGCCAAGGAAATTGCGATGATTATACGGGTGACGCGGCCCCGGTTCGGCCCGACCCGTCACGGAAAAAGAGGGGAGAGGAGGTATTCCATAAAGCGTAATGGAGGGCTCGCAAATATTTATCTTTCGGTGGGTCGCGGAGGCTGCGGCAGCGCGCAAAGAGCCATGCGAAAACGTTCCCCGGTGCGCCGGATGGCCCTTGTCGCGGCACAGAAACGCGGAAAGTTCTCCTGACACGATTACGCCGCTCGGTGACCAGAAATAATTTCATTAGCCGCCCCGTAAACTCATCCGGCAGTTCGCAAAGAAACCGTGCGCGTCGGAAATATGTACGTCGGCGTGCATAATCGCTCGCCCCCGCGGACGCCTTAAGTCCCACCCCCATCCCCATCCCCTCCCGCGACGCCGAGCATCCGCGAGGGAACTCTAATCACGGTACTTAAGTTCCTGTTGCATAGACGCGCGAGGAACGTTGCTCCGCCATCAGCATCCGGCCTGGCGAACGCTCAACGTACGCGTGTAACGGTGAATGGAATGATTCGCGCCACCGAACACGACCGTTAATGAGCGAAACGTCGGCTTACACGGCACCAGGAGAGACCCTCTCGAACTTAATGGACCCGTATCGATGGGGCTCTAAGCAGCTTCGGGCTGCTTCGGGCTCTGCTCCTCTCACTGTCGAAATCCCACGCGAAAAAGATCCCGAAGATCCCTTCATTCCCGCCTGATACCGTCGGTCTATCGTTTTTTTCTTCTTTCTCTTCTTTCTTAAACCATTTGCATGCCCTATCATAGACCTGATCACATCTCAAGCGATATTATTTAAAATATTATTTCACTAGGTTCAATTGTTGCAAGGTGGAGATAAGAATATTTTCGCTGCGATTTTCTATTATTACGCACTTTGTCTATATTTGGAGAAAAGACTTCGAAGGCGCTCCCGTTTCATTTTACCAGAAATACAACAGCACAAGGAGTCATTCGAGTTCTCTCAGATGTTTACGTCCCTCAATTTCGACCCATCCGGATCCGCAACAGTGGCTGCATTTAGGTGATGAACGGAGCGCGCAATTATTTTCGTCGACGGCCACGTATCATCCAGTTATTCGGCGATTCGAAAGGTCAGATGGAAACGGCGTAGTCGTTGATAGTATCAACGGTAGCTGATATTAATTTATCCGTCGACGATGGGACGATAAATGACAATCGGCGTTGGTGGGGGGGGGGGGGGCGAATCCGGTGAGCACGGGCGATCGATCAGTCCGGTGCACTCGAAATATCTGTCGACCGTAGTTTAAATTACTCTGCGAATAATCCGTCGTATCGCGGATAGGGGGAAGGGGCACGGGGGGGTGTGCGGCGTGGCGGAAGGGTTATCCGAGGGGGGGACGCGTCGCCGGGAGAGGGAACGCGGGCAAAGATAACTCTTCGCGGCCCCTCTTGTCAGGCCGCAACACGGGCCACGGTTTAATACACGTTACGGAAGCACGGTGGTGGAGCGTCGGTGTCGTCGTCGTTGGTGTCGCCGGTGCCGGTGTCTGAGAGAAATAGAGGCTCGCGGAAAGAGACGGTCGAGGGAAACGGTTCCCGGGATGAAGAGAGAAAGTTCAGCCCCCGACAGCAAAATGCTGCGTGTGTCACTAAGTAAGCGTCTAGATTTGCTCGTCCTTTCCCTCTGCCTCCTAGAAAAGCCAGTAGCCAGCCGGAGGATGTGTCAGGTTCAGCTGTGTATGTTTTGCGAGATCGCTCGGTTTCTCTTCTCTCTTTCTCCCTCCTTCTCTAGCCATCTCTATATCTATCTCTCTCCTTCTCTATCTATCTCTATATCTATCCCTCTCCTTCTCTATCTATCTCTCTATCCATCTCACTCTCTTCTTCTCTATCTATCTTTCTATCTACCTCTCCCACTGCGTCTCTATCTCGCGCGGAGTTCTCGCCTCTCTATCGCACCCAGGCAGCAGAAACCTCCCTCTGCCGCAGGATCGCGGCACCCACTTGCGGATCTCTTGCAATAATCCCTCCACCCGTCCCCCGACCACTTCCCGCTTCCTCCAGACGGCTTCCAGCGGGGCGGGTTTTTGCCGCGCCGTTTATGCAACCGAAATTCAGGATATCCGCGGCTAATTTTGAGGATACGCTCACGGACGAAGAAACCGCGCCGGCCCGCTTGTCAGGAATTTCGTTCCGCTTTTCTTGCCCGGCGGAGCCTCGTACTTGCCCGATGCCACGAGATTAGTGTCGCGCCCCATCCGCGATTAGACACTTTGCCGGTGTCACGCTGTTCTTTCGCGTCTCTGCTGCGATATTAACCGCTCGCGGACGAGGGGCCCTTTGATGGATGCGAAATATTTTAAAGCCTTTGCGCGCCGATCTCCAATGCAACGACCGCGAGGGATTAATATTAATATCGCCGAATTTATTCTAGAAATTGCGTTGATTAATTTTATTGTGTTATTAATTATGCGTGATTCTTTATAGCTTCGATTTTGTAGATTAACTATAAATTCTCTCAAATTGTCATTCAGCTTGTAAACAAAAAATGGACAACACGAGAAGAGGAGATGCGATTTTTCAAACCTCGTGGCTCTTTTCCATAGTCGCCAATTTTCAATAGATATAAAAACGAGCCGAATGGCTACAATAATTGCATCTCCTCTTTCAAAATTGTCTATTTTCACTATCAATTTAAGGGACAATTTGAGAGAATTCGCTGTGTTCTTTATCGTCAACTTTTCTGTGTGCACAGAGGACACATGTTTCGATTGAACCGCCGCAACTCGGGAAAGAGAAATATTTGCAGCGTTATCGGTGATGTTAATTAACTATGAATTGTAAATGAGCTCCAATCTGATCAGACTCGGATGACTCTCCACGCGCGCGACCGCGTTTCCCATCATCGCAGGGAAATAAAACCGTACACGATGGAAACATAAGGTAAACGTTCGAAGAACGGTGCAAGGGTTTATTTCGATTGTGTCCCCGTCGAGGGGTGCCCGGGGGTGAGAATGATCGCAGAAGGTAGCTCGTTGATCGCCGGGGCCCTTTATTAAACTCGCAACCCGACTGTCGTCCCCTGCCCCCTCCTCCTCCTCCTCCTCCTCCTCCACGGTTCAGACTTGTTGTCAAGTTTCAAGGTGAGCTCACCCCGAACGACAGCGGCTGCTTTCAACCCTTATCAGACGCATCTGATTCTGACACGTGATTCGAATTTACCGCCTAGCCGGGGTGTCAGCGAGACTCCTTAAAGTCGTCACGCAGCTTATTACATCTTCGAGGATGTCTGACCTGTCACGGTCCACTGGTGTCTGGCCCGTTAACCAAAATTTCCGCGTGTTCGAGGCAGCGCCGACGGAAGAAGACCTCGAAGAATTTTCTGGTCGCCCGAGCGTGTCCGTGAATTCGATAATTATCTCAGCTCGCTGCAGCGCGACGCTAGATCGCGGATAATTATAGAACCGAGCGCAGCGGACGCCGTTCATATTTTTCATACAGAAATGCGAATCTAACCGTGTTTAAAAATACGAATCTTATCTTTTGTTACCTCCGGAAACGTTCATTAGCAGAGTCGCAGTAACATCATTTTAATTAGCGATACGATCGCGCCGCGCGACCGTTCTTTTCCTCTTCTTTGACGAGTTACGAGATCGTCGTCCCGCGATACACGCGGTAACACGTGCCGCCTGTCCAGCCCCCGTTAATTATTCACGCGACAGCGAGGCGATTCTCACCGCTCGGCGACAACATAGTTGTCGCGCGAATAGATGACGTCTCTGCCGGCCCCCAGGGGCTGGAAACTTTTCTTTAGAAACGACGGGCCAATCTTTCTTCGGCCCCGGCGACCGCATCATTCCGCACGCTGAACCGAACCATTCTCCTCTTGACGGCGGAGCAGAAGCGCGTGCATCGAAGTTAATGGCGCGACTCTCGCCGATCCGTCTCCGCGCCGACGGCCTCCGTCTTCTTTCCCTTTCCTAATATTGCCCCGTGACCCAGCCACCGGGCGAATCATAATTCAAACGACCGGTCCCCGGTGAACCGGCATCGATATTTCTGTTTCTCCCCCTGTCCCGTTGTTACGAAATCGTCGGATATCTCCGCGAGCAGATTAATTGTACGCGTTCCGGATAGAAATTGACACGTG